>NC_079524.1:16597286-16724786 GCF_003711565.1 Takifugu flavidus
TTGGACGTGTGTCTGAGGGGAATGAACTGGAGTACAGGGAGGTCATCACCAACGTTGTCGCCTGGTGTGAACTGAACCATCTGCGCATCAACACCAGCAAGACAAAGGAGGTGGTGATCGACTTCAGTAGGAAGGCTTCTCACATTGCACCCGTGAACATCCAGGGTTTGGACATTGAGATCGTGGAGGAGTACAAATGCCTGGGTGTTCACCTCAACAATAAACTGGATTGGACTCATAACACAGACGCCCTGTACAAGAAGGGCCAAAGTCGTCTTCATCTGTTGAGGAGACTGAGGTCCTTTGGAGTGTGCAGGTCATTGCTTAGGACTTTTATGACTCTGTGGTGGCATCGGTGATCTTCTACGCTGTGGTCTGCTGGAGCTGTGGAAGCTCAGAGAGGGACAGGAAGAGACTCAACAAGCTGGTCAGACGGGCTGGCTCAGTCCTGGACTGTTCTCTGGACTCCATTGAGGAGGTGGGTGAGAGGAGGATGTTAGCCAAGCTGACATCAATTATGAACACCCCCTCTCACCCCCTACACGAGACTGTGGGGGCCTTAAGCAGCTCCTTCAGCAGCAGACTGTTACACCCACGGTGTAAAAGGGAACGTTACCGCAGGTCATTCATCCCAACTGCCGTCAGATTGTTCAACATGCACAACCCTTAATGTATCACCAATAACCCAGGGTTGGCATATTTGCACTAACTAATCATCCTACCTCTGGAATGTCTGATTTTGCACATCTTATTTGCACCTTCATTTTTCTTCACATTGTCCAACACTCCTTCTGTACATAATTTTTAATTTCTGTATATACTGTATAATGTACATAGCAATGTACATAATATAAGAGTCTTTTTATTTTTTTCTTTTAGTACTTTTCTGTATTGTACACCACGGGCTACCGCTGTAACGTGTAATTTCCCCGATGTGGGATCAATAAAGTTTTTTATCCTTATCCTTATCCTTGTTAAGATAAGTTATTTGTTTTGTGATTCGATACAGTGGAGTTGAGGCGGCTGTTGCTGTTTGGTTGGAAATGCTTAAACTGTGTTAAATACTCACATTTCTGGGGAAAGTTTAAATAATCTGAGTTCATCACAATAAGCAATTAATAAAAAGCTGAATGCGTTTTAAAAATGCACACAACGTCCTGTTTCACAGAAAAATGACGCAGCTGTGGTTACCAGAATTTTGTAGTTTTGTAAAATAAAACAAATACAATACAAAAGTAAACAACATTACAGAAAATATTGCACATTTTACATTTTCATACGACTAAAATGTGTAAATTACATTGGCCATTTCTGCAATTTTAGCAGAATGATGCAATTTGTATGTATTAATGTTGATTCTAAATTGAATCCCATTAAAATTCACAACAAATTCTGCATTATTATACTTTACAAAGCATTTAGCCAGATGAATCTTTGTGACCCCTTTATGATATTGATGGTAATCCAGACCAGATATTATTATCATTTGCTAAAGCAAATAATAAAATGTACAAAAATCCTCCTGTCTTCCTTCTTTTAAGGAAGAGATTCATATGTGTTTTTGCTCACAATGACATTTTGACTTTTGAATTGTGTTGTTGATGTTTTTCCACTCCAATAAAGTCCTGGCGCAGCTGATGCCAAAGTGAAAGATAAGCATAGAAAAACAATAAAATAATCAGTAATAGCTGACTCCAAGCTTCCACAGGATGTAAACATCTTTGATAAGGCATTTCATGTGCTGTTAGTTTCAGTATTACACATGTACTTTGTAGTTAATATTTAATTTATAAAGCAAAGATTGCTGCGTCTCTTCCAAACAAAATTGGAGAAAATGCAAATTTCACTCTCCTCCCCTCCCCTCTCCTCTGAAAGAAAAGCGGAAACACAATAAAAAACCTAATAAAAGCGTTTACTCAATCGTCATTATGAGAGTTAAGATGCAATGAACAGCTAGTTTCATCATTACAGGTTTACTGTGTAATCAACATTTGTTATATGAGTGTATGGGTTTGTTTCAAGAGAGTCCTGGATGACAGCGGCTGCTAACATCGATCCAGGGCTCCAGCTCAGAGCCCAGGGGCTGCAGAGCCCTCCCTGAACTGCCCTGAAGAGAGTCATCACAGGACTTTGATACAGCCTGACAGCAGATGATGCTGGAGCCTCAGTGGCTGCTGAACATTGAACATCTGTGCTGACTTTGAGCTTCCCTCACCTGAGACAGGCTCACCACGACCACCAGCCCATCACAGCAATGGTCTATTGCCCCCCCCCACACACACACACACACCTTCATAATAGTGGTAATCACCGATGGAGAGATTAAAGTTGTTTTCTACATGTGTTTTGGACAGCCCGTGTCAGTCTGCAGAACGCTCTGAATTCTCTGTATCCACCACACCCAAAACGATATGGATCAAGATGGACCGACTCTTTTTTGGCTCTTTAGACTCTGCTGAAGCTGAAGGAAGCTTTAAGGAAGCGCCTCATGTTGTGAAACCTGTTTGTCATGTTTATCTCTCGTTACGGGCTATTTTACACAGGCTATTTTAGGTCACCTTCAGAACTCTTTCTTATATTGTCTGTGAAGGTTCTCAGTCATCCAGGTGATGGTGGTTCTGGTAGCTGAATGTAGCAGCTGGACTGTTGGAGTTTCTTGAAGACGTTTCACCTCTCATCCACGAGGCTTCACAAGTGGCTGCTAACGAACCCCATTGAGTCAGTGGAAGTTTCAACGAGCTGCATAATGAGGGCTGGAGCAGCCAACAACCAGGCCCCGACTGTTAATGGCCCATGAAGAGTATCTGGAACTCCCCAACAGTCAGAACTGAAGAAGCTTCTTGGATGAGAGGTGAAAGGTCTTCAAGAAACTCCAACAGTCCAGTTGCTGTGAATCAACTACCAGAATGACTTTCTTATATTGTAGTTACAGATTAATGTTTCATCTGAAGGCATCACAAAGTTTTGGTCCAGAAAGTTGTTCTATGTGACACTTTTATATGAAGGAGTCACTTATCACATGAAATAAAATACTTAATCATGTTGTTTGTTTGTCTTTTAATGGAACATATGTGTATTTATTTACAACATGGTTACATTGAACCATGTTAATATATTAACATATTAGAGTTTCTTCATCTTTACACCAAGTCTTCACTGAAGCTCAGTCTTAAAGGTTTCACAGCTCTGGATAAAATCTTGCTTTTTACATTAACTATACATTTAGAGGAACTATACATTCAGAGGGACTATACATTTAGAGGAACTATACATATTGAGGAACTGTACATTTAGAGTCTCTGAGCAGCTTCACAGCTTCGTCATCACGTCCTCAGTGGAGCTCCGATCTGGTGTCGACACAGCGGGCAGTTGCCAAACTCCAGGATGATTCTGCCGGTGCAGCTCTGACAGAGACACAGATGACCACAAGTCAAAGTGTTGGTGGCCTCTCTTTCCATGCACACCACACAGTCCGTCCCCTCGTTATCTGTCAACAAAAGAGCGTTCACAAGGTTGACATCAGAGCCGCGTTGTCGCAGGACAGCACCGTCGCTTCTCCGGGAACGACAGAAGCCACATTTGGATGTTTGGACTTACCTGCTGGGAGCTTTCTGTGATGACAGGACGTGTCCTCACAACTGGTCCTGTCAGGGGTCACGCTGCTGCGGCCAATATCAGGTAGGATGATGTGTTGAGGCGCAGGACAGGATCGCTTCGTAAGGAACCTTCCTCGTTTTTCTGAGCCTGTGTGGAAGAGCAGAGACATTAAACAGGCTGGTCTACTCTACCAGAGAAACATCCTGCAAATACCTTGAAACAAGAACAAGAAAAACAGGCTGCAGCAGCAGCAACAAGGTTGTTCTGGGCCAGTTGTGAACTCACCTTGGAGGTAAATGCAGCTTGTTTGTCCATAGATGTCAATCATGGCCCACAGCGGCCTGCTGACATCGACTCCGCTGAGAATCTCCTCATCTCTGTTGCTGTTGTTGACGCGCATATACACCTTTCCTCCAGAAGATACCCAGAACTTCAGCTCTGAACCGACCGTGCAGCAGGATTCATGCACATGCATCGCCCAGTGGCCCGGTTTCTGGGTGAGGTCGGGTATGGCCATGGGGGGGAGGGGCAGCCCTCTGGCTGCAGGGTGCACGTTGGTGAAGCCCAGGCGCAGGGCGCCGTGCCAGCCCGCTGTAGTCGTCACCACCTTCAGATGGATCTTCTCCTGGATCCCCAGCGGGCGGCTGCTGAACACCAGGCCGTTTTTGAAGGTTGATCCGCCCCTCCTGGCGAGCCGACCGCCCTGACTCAGGCTGACCTTGTCTCCAAAGACCTGACAGTGGAAGGTCAGAGGGCCGAGGCAGGAACCACCACAGCGGTGGGACAGCATCGACTCCACACCTGCAACGGCACAAACCCACTTAAAAATCTGCTGCCATCAACAAACGCTGCTTTTCTCTCTAAAAACACAAAGATTTGTTGTTCAAAAATGGGCCCATCCGCATCTGTGATGCTGCTTCCTGTAAATGCGGTGGAAGCAGATTCTCAGAACACAAACAGTCTTACCAGAAGCTGCAGACTTTTACTTTCATTTTGATTCACCGCAACTGATAACAACCAGTAATAACCCTTTACTGCTCGACGGCCCTAAGGTGTCGACAGAAGAAGTATGGTAACTATTGATGTGTCAGATGACCCAGTTAGAGGTTTGATGGGAACACTTACACACATCATTCAGCACCTGCAGCTTCAGTTTCACCTCGTTAAATTAATTCACTTCTTCTAGTTATTTGAACTGGAAGCTGTTGAACACTTGACACCATTTATTCCCAAACTAACTAGTCCCACAGTTGCTTCCTCTTTTTCTCTCTGATTGAATGGTGCTCATAAAGATAAGAGCCAACCTGCCGATCTTCTTTTTACAGTTTTTAAGAGTATAAAGGAAATCTTAATGCTATTTCAAACAAGATCGACCTTCGTAGAACACCAACAGTAATGTGAGTGAGCCCATCAGCACCACAACCATGTGGCTGAAAGTCCCCTGACGTTCCTGTTCTGTGCTTAAAAACCAGCCACAATCATGCAAAGCAGCGAGTGTCGATGAGATTCCAGCTGAAGCTCCCGAGATTCAAGTCTCACCAGAATAATGTGCGTCGGGATCCTTCGTCATCCTGAGGACGTTGCTGCTGATGATCTGTTTGTAGATGATCTGTTGATAGTTGTGATGAAGAGGGAGTGGAGGCGCTATTTAAGACAGGCGCACGTGCTCCACCAACACAAACACTGGATGGGAGGGACCGAGGGCTGAGTCTAACTTTGGAAAAGTACCTGAAGTGCTGGGACTTTACTGTCCTGTGTGTGATTTCTTTTAAATCGTATTGTGGTGGTAATAAAACGCAATCATGAGGTCCGGACCATGAAGGCTATAAACATGTTTAGTTGATGCTGGAGCCTCAGTGGCTGCTGAACATTGAACATCTGTGCTGACTTTGAGCTTCCCTCACCTGAGACAGGCTCACCACGACCACCAGCCCATCACAGCAATGGTCTATTGCCCCCCCCCCCCACACACACACCTTCATAATAGTGGTAATCACCGATGGAGAGATTAAAGTTGTTTTCTACATGTGTTTTGGACAGCCCGTGTCAGTCTGCAGAACGCTCTGAATTCTCTGTATCCACCACACCCAAAACGATATGGATCAAGATGGACCGACTGTTTTTTGGCTCTTTAGACTCTGCTGAAGCTGAAGGAAGCTTTAAGGAAGCGCCTCATGTGTGTGAAACCTGTTTGTCATGTTATCTCTCGTTACGGGCTATTTTACACAGGCTATTTTAGGTCACCTTCAGAACTCTTTCTTATATTGTCTGTGAAGGTTCTCAGTCATCCAGGTGATGGTGGTTCTGGTAGCTGAATGTAGCAGCTGGACTGTTGGAGTTTCTTGAAGACGTTTCACCTCTCATCCACGAGGCTTCACAAGTGGCTGCTAACGAACCCCATTGAGTCAGTGGAAGTTTCAACCAGCTGCATGAGGGCTGGAGCAGCCAACAACCAGGCCCCGACTGTTAATGGCCCATGAAGAGTATCTGGAACTCCCCAACAGTCAGAACTGAAGAAGCTTCATGGATGAGAGGTGAAAGGTCTTCAAGAAACTCCAACAGTCCAGTTGCTGTGATTCAACTACCAGAATGATTTTCTTATATTGTAGTTACAGATTAATGTTTCATCTGAAGGCATCACAAAGTTTTGGTCCAGAAAGTGGTTCTGTGTGACACTTTTATATGAAGGAGTCACTTATCACATGAAATAAAATTCTCAATCATGTTGTTTGTTTGTCTTTTAATGGAACATGTGTATTTATTTACAACATGGTTACATTGAACCATGTTAATATATTAACATATTAGAGTTTCTTCATCTTTACACCAAGTCTTCACTGAAGCTCAGTCTTAAAGGTTTCACAGCTCTGGATAAAATCTTGCTTTTTACATTAACTATACATTTAGAGGAACTATACATATTGAGGGACTATACATATTGAGGAACTGTACATATTGAGGAACTGTACATTTAGAGTCTCTGAGCAGCTTCACAGCTTCGTCATCACGTCCTCAGTGGAGCTCCGATCTGGTGTCGACACAGCGGGCAGTTGCCAAACTCCAGGATGATTCTGCCGGCGCAGCTCTGACAGAGACACAGATGACCACAAGTCAAAGTGTTGGTGGCCTCTCTTTCCATGCACACCACACAGTCTGTCCCCTCGTTATCTGTCAACAAAAGAGCGTTCACAAGGTTGACATCAGAGCCGCGTTGTCGCAGGACAGCACCGTCGCTTCTCCGGGAACGACAGAAGCCACATTTGGATGTTTGGACTGACCTGCTGGGAGCTTTCTGTGATGACAGGACGTGTCCTCAAAACTGGTCCTGTCAGGGGTCACGCTGCTGCGGCCAATATCAGGTAGGATGATGTGTTGAGGCGCAGGACAGGATCGCTTCGTACAGAACCTTCCTCGTTTTTCTGAGCCTGTGTGGAAGAGCAGAGACATTAAACAGGCTGGTCTACTCTACCAGAGAAACATCCTGCAAATACCTTGAAACAAGAACAAGAAAAACAGGCTGCAGCAGCAGCAACAAGGTTGTTCTGGGCCAGTTGTGAACTCACCTTGGAGGTAAATGCAGCTTGTTTGTCCATAGATGTCAATCATGGCCCACAGCGGCCTGCTGACATCGACTCCGCTGAGAATCTCCTCATCTCTGTTGCTGTTGTTGACGCGCATATACACCTTTCCTCCAGAAGATACCCAGAACTTCAGCTCTGAACCGACCGTGCAGCAGGATTCATGCACAGCGATCGCCCAGTGGCCCGGTTCTGGGTGAGGTCGGGTATGGCCATGGGGGGGAGGGGCAGCCCTCTGGCTGCAGGGTGCACGTTGGTGAAGCCCAGGCGCAGGGCGCCGTGCCAGCCCGTTGTAGTCGTCACCACCTTCAGATGGATCTTCTCCTGGATCCCCAGCGGGCGGCTGCTGAACACCAGGCCGTTTTTGAAGGTTGATCCGCCCCTCCTGGCGAGCCGACCGCCCTGACTCAGGCTGACCTTGTCTCCAAAGACCTGACAGTGGAAGGTCAGAGGGCTGAGGCAGGAACCACCACAGCGGTGGGACAGCATCGACTCCACACCTGCAACGGCACAAACCCACTTAAAAATCTGCTGCCATCAACAAACGCTGCTTTTCTCTCTAAAAACACAAAGATTTGTTGTTCAAAAATGGGCCCATCCGCATCTGTGATGCTGCTTCGTGTAAATGCTGTGGAAGCAGATTCTCAGAACACAAACAGTCTTACCAGAAGCTGCAGACTTTTACTTTCATTTTGATTCACCGCAACTGATAACAACCAGTAATAACCCTTTACTGCTCGACGGCCCTTTATTACACCCTAAGGTGTCGACAGAAGAAATATGGTAACTATTGATGTGTCAGATGACCCAGTTAGAGGTTTGATGGGAACACTTACACACATCATTCAGCACCTGCAGCTTCAGTTTCACCTCGTTAAATTAATTCACTTCTTCCAGTTATTTGAACTGGAAGCTGTTGAACACTTGACACCATTTATTCCCAAACTAACTAGTCCCACAGTTGCTTCCTCTTTTTCTCTCTGATTGAATGGTGCTCATAAAGATAAGAGCCAACCTGCCGATCTTCTTTTTACAGTTTTTAAGAGTATGAAGGAAATCTTAATGCTATTTCAAACAAGATCGACCTTCGTAGAACACCAACAGTAATGTGAGTGAGCCCATCAGCACCACAACCATGTGGCTGAAAGTCCCCTGACGTTCCTGTTCTGTGCTTAAAAACCAGCCACAAACATGCAAAGCAGCGAGTGTCGATGAGATTCCAGCTGAAGCTCCCGAGATTCAAGTCTCACCAGAATAATGTGCGTCGGGATCCTTCGTCATCCTGAGGACGTTGCTGCTGATGATCTGTTTGTAGATGATCTGTTGATAGTTGTGATGAAGAGGGAGTGGAGGCGCTATTTAAGACAGGCGCACGTGCTCCACCAACACAAACACTGGATGGGAGGGACCGAGGGCTGAGTCTAACTTTGGAAAAGTACCTGAAGTGCTGGGACTTTACTGTCCTGTGTGTGATTTATTTTAAATCGTATTGTGGTGGTAATAAAACGCAATCATGAGGTCCGGACCATGAAGGCTATAAACATGTTTAGTTGATACCTGACACATGTGGATTCCCCGTGTTCTGTTGAAGATCGTCCTCTGTGGCCTTTAAACTGTGTCTTTCACATACATGAAAACAAGAAAGTAACAGACCTGTTCATTTGCTGACTCGCATCAAGCATTCCTGAAGGGATTTTTACTAGATTATTTTAAGTAATCAGCAAGAATTTCAGGTATATTTTAAGAGCAACACACAAAAAGTCAGATTTTAGTTTTACATCTGGTGCAATTATTAATATACATGATTTTGACTCCTGCTAAAGAGGGATTACATTATTTCCATCATTAGTTTGATGTGACATTATGGAAACAAAACAGCAAACAACTCTTTTAAGGAAGCATTTCTAAAGATTAATGAAGAATGAATCCTCTATCAGGCTGCAGGTTGAACGATTTCCAAAAGCTGCCTGATAACACAGACATGGAAAATTACCACAGGAAGTGATATTAGTGCACACAGAGACGTGGTGAAAGTTGTCTCCCTCTAAAGGAACTTGCAGAAATACCCAGAAAACAGGGTCATGTGACAGGATGTGTCCATAACTGGAAATTCCAAGATGACATCATTACTCTTGGAAAATTCCAAACCCTACCGTCTGTAATTGAGAACTGCCAGCATGTTGTTAGCTTGCGTCCCAAAGCCTGGGGAGTGTTTTAGAGCTGCTGACCTCTCCTGCGTGACGCTGGGCAGATGAGACGACTGGTAATAACGCCAAAAAAATCTGTCTTTGCACATTTAAAAGAATAATCTCTCCTTCCTCTCCTCCAGGGTTCACGCTGTTGTGGGACTCAACAGCTACAACGTGTACAGATGTGTAAACATGTGTGACAGCTTCCTGTTCATTTCACGTTCTTTATAAAGCCTTAATAGAAAAAGCCTGAATTCTGTTTCTCAAACATGCATCAGGAAACAGAGCACATCTCCTCCTCCCCCTCCTCCTCCCCGGTGCACCATAGGCTCAGCTGGCTCTCGGTCAGACATGGCAGGCCATCAAAAAATCAACTTGTTCCCACTCCACCTGTTCAAAAAACTATTAATCTGCTGCCGTCCAATAAAGGCTTTGCTTGCGGGCCGGAGCCAATGGGAGGGCATTAAGACCATTAGAGTCCGGCCAATCCCAAGCTGCTTCTTAATGTGGCCTATGTGTTTGCAGGTGCCACTCCATTTCCAGTTCCTCCTTATTTATGATATGTGTGGAGGGAGCCGGCAGGAGGTCGTAGGTGGTCTCTAAAGCCTGTGTCCACACGGCTGGCCCCAGACCGCAGACATGGGATTATCACGGACCACGCTGTGTCTTAGAAGACTTGAGGGTAAAGACTTCCTTACGCAGTAGCTACTTTTGCGTCACCGGGGACTTTTTAACAGCGCCTCCGTGCACTCCTTAATTCCACCATCCTTAGGACAGTGGGCGTCAGAGCCATCCCCAGGTCTTCTCCCGCCTGGATGCTGTACTGAGACCCGGAGGCAGAGTCACGCGCAGCCACATGGATCCGAACATCCAGGGGTCTTTCCTGTTCACCAACAGCCTGAACCAATTTCCCTCGGACCTGAAGGCCCCGATGTGCCAGTACTCGGTGTCCAATTCCTTCTACAAGCTCAACCCGGGCCTCAACAGCCAGCTGCAGGCGGGCACCCCACACGGCATCAGCGACATCCTGAGCCGCTCCATGATGGGCATGGGCTCCACGGGCACCACCACGCTGCTGTCGGGATACTCCACCATGGGGGGGTTCGGCCCCTCGGTCAATAACGCGTCCGTGTACTACAACCGAGACTACAACTCTAACCTCGGCGGCTTCGCCAAGCCCGGCGCCGAGTGTCCCATGAAGGGTCGCAGCGTGAGCTGCTGGGCGGAGAGCGGCTGCGACTGGAGGGGAGGCAGGCAGCAGTGCGCCAACAGTGAGTCGGCACCCACGACATCATCGGCACCTGTAGACATCAGCCCACGCCGCTAGGTCATTCAGTCCACACGGCTTTTATTCACCGCGACAATAACACGTCTGATTTGTCATTAACAATTGAGTTTTAAGGTGGAATTAGGAACATTTCTAAGGAAATTGACTGTTATTTTGTGCCGCTTTCACGCGATATATGAAGGATGTTGCAAATACATTCATGTTGAGCGAATAGTGCACTCGAGCGGGATGTCTTTTTTACCCTCTCTCTGTGTTTAGGCAGCGGTCCCCTGGAAGAGGTGCCTGGCAGGAAGAAACACACCAGACCAACATTCAGCGGCCATCAGATCTTCACTCTGGAGAAAACGTTTGAGCAGACAAAGTACTTGGCAGGACCTGAACGAGCGAGACTGGCTTATTCTTTGGGCATGAGCGAATCCCAAGTCAAGGTAAAGATGCGGCGTGAGGATGGAAGGCTGGAGGAGAAGGTCGCCCAAAATACCGACTCATAATTATAGAACTATTAGATGTTTGTTTTGTGTATGGAATATTGTGTCTCTATGCACTTTAGTAGAAATTGTTAGAGATTTAAAAAAAAATCCCGTAAGCTATTGAATCCTTGTGCGTTAGGGTACATAACATAATAAATAATTGATTGCGCAACTATCAGGGATTTGGATCTTGTGGTAACTCGCTCCGTTCCTCTGCAGGTGTGGTTCCAGAACCGGCGCACCAAGTGGCGGAAGAAAAGCGCGTCGGAGCCGAGCTCCACGCAGTCCAGTCAGGGAGCTCCGGGCGGAGACACCTCGGAGAACGAGGTGGAGGACGAGGAGTACAACAAGCCGCTGGACCCCGACTCGGACGACGACAAGATCCGCCTGCTGCTGCGCAAACACCGCCGGGCCTTCTCCGTGCTGCGCCTCGGGCCACACCACGTCTGACCGGTCGCGGTGTGCACGACCTGCGTGCACGGACGCCACCTGACACGCGCCGGGCATGCCGGGAAAATTGACTGGTTCCAACGTGCATCGTGGTTATTGAAGCGAAAAACTAAATTCAAAGTACGTGACGCAACAGGTCGATAGTGGAATTGGTTTGTAGATACTTGAGCAAAAGTTAATTTTTGTCACTAATTCTATCGTGTGTGTGTGTGCGCGAGAGAGAGAGTGAGAATGAAGTCACTTTCAGTGTCATTCACTTCCGCTGAAAATCCTTGCTGATAATATTAAAAAGATGACGAATTATTGCGTCAGCATGGAAAAATACCCATTCGAAAAAAATATAGTTTTGACTTTATAACTCAGGAATTTAAAAAATGGAATGAATCAAAGAAAAATGACATCAGTGCTCTGAGGTATCTGCTGTAAAATTCCATTTAACTGTCCCCTCTTAATGATCCTTGTTGCAGCTGCGCTCCGGAAATCGTCCAGTTTTTATTCCCTTGAGAGCCCAGAACGCCGATGCTATGGAAAAAAACATGTAGAGCCCGCATGATGCTCTTGATAATAATGCAATAGGAGATTATTAATGATTATTTGGTGTTTATTCCAGTCTGAAAATGTTAATAAAGAAATTCAGCGATAGAAAAAACGTGCAAAGTCATCCTTTAAGAGATTTCTTGTACACAGCGCTGCAGTGCTCAAAAGACATGTGAACAATTACACAGAATAATCAGACAAAACAGTAAATTACGGAGTCATTTAGCAGGTCAGGCTGAGAAATGCTGAAGGGGTCGGAGGTCAATTTACTCCTAGGTACGCTTTAATCGGCGGTAACAACCCCAGCAACCCACTTCCACCTTAAACAGACCTGCTCGTTTCTACTTTAAGCCCAGCCAGAATCCACACTTATTGTTTCATTTACATTCCGACATGTCAAGCGTTGTTCTCTCCCTGCAAACTGCAGCCGTCTGCTTCGAAGCAATGGATTTCTCCGAGCCCAGAGGAGAAATCCAATTAGAGCTCGGACTCAGTCTCTTGATGGCTTGTCCTATGAAGACGTTCAGTCTGAACAAAAGACGGCGAATATCAGAGGCCCATCCGGCGTCGGAGCGCCGCTTCAATACCTCCTGTTTGAAAGGTCGTATTTCTCCTGCAATGACCGCTGTGGCTGAATTCAATAGATGCTGAATAACGGCTTCACATTAAAGGCATAGATTTTAAAAACAAAATCCCGTCTAATGCGTACAGTATATAGTGTGATTTTGCTTCGATTGGTAGAAAATGTGCTCATCGTTTACTGCGGTCACAGCTCAGCTGAGCAGTCCGATACATTTGAATAGGAAATATTAGCACATCCTGATCTAAACGGCTCAAATAAAGCGTCAACCGCTGCTCGTAGGTGTAAGCTGGAAAACTGACCACTCGTGCCAACACAATATATTTACATGGGTAATATTTTATTTACAAATTAATGCAAAATATCAGTGATATAATGCTGGACCAGTAATGTTGGACCAGTAAGCTAAACACACAGTGAGACTGGCCTACTGGTCCACTCCCAGGGTTTCAATGCTAAACAACCAAAATATTATTATACAGAGAAAACCTTGAATTAACACGTAAAATCATGCATAAAATCCTATTTGTATGAATCTAAGACCATCAAACTGGGCAGGAGAAAAGAACATGTTTCACAAAGTGGGCGTACAGATAATGGATCTAACAATCTGCAAATTCCAAATAAAAATCTCTCATTTGGCAATGAAACAGGGTGGATGTCAACTGAACCTGGAAGGAAGAACCACAGTTGCACAATAGACACAGCTATGACAGCTGCTGAGCAACAACTTGAGGAATAAAGCACTTAGTAGTTATAAAGGTTGGTATGGAAGGGAAAGGTTGACTCCAGCAGCCTAAATCTGCAGGATAAACTCAGCCCCTCTACAGCATTACAACCACTATAGTCCATGTGATTTAACGTATCCTGACCATTCCATTCGCTATCCTAGTTAGCATCGGTTCTATGGAATTAAAAGTTATCGGGCATACGTTTATGCTTCGACTTTGGTTAAAGTGGTTAAAGTAGTCAAGAGAGACAAATAAGACCGTGTGAAATGCTGTAGGGGTGAACATGGAAAAGATTTTAACGCTGCAGGGAGCATCTGAGAGAGCAGCTTTCATTTACTGGGTTTCTTTTACTCCCACAGCTAATCATTGGTACAATTCCTAACTAAAGACTAAATGGTTTAAAAATACCCAACAAAAAGAAATCCTCGGTCTAACTCTTGATTTGAAATTTAGTACGTCTGAACCTTTAAAGGGATAAATAAGACAAAGGAGTGCCAGTAGTACACGTGGAGTTGACCGTCGCGCACGGATGAGAATGCACGTACAGCGGGAGCGTGAGAGGGGACTCGTCTCTGGAGGTTGCTAATAAACCGGCTTGGTCCGGGAGTGTTTGTAGAGCCCGTCACGGTGGTGGGAAGGATGGTGGCGGAGCTGGGAGGAAGTGCCATTTCTACCTGCTGAGGACAAATAAACAAGCATTGCATCATGTCCCAGAGGAAACCGGTGGGTTCGGGCTGGACTGCTTGAACCCATCGGCTTTATCTGTGAATTTCTGGAATGTTTTGAAGAAAGAGAGGATGGAATGAACTCCAGAGTAATCACCCTCCAGGGCAGGTACCAGCCTCCCTCAGCAGGTACGACTATCGGACTGAATTCTTTATCTTTATCAGTTTAAACTTTCACCTGACCCTTATTTTGGACCACTTGAGATTCCTCCGCTTGCTCCAAAATCTTAAGATGTCGCTTTCGAATTCAACTAAAACTCATGTCAAAACTCATTTTACGTTGCCTTCCGTCAGACTTTCCCCAAATAAAATGGAACCTAATTATTGTCTGCCTGCATTTTGGTCCAGATTAGCAAGATTTCAAATGTAACAGAGCCATTTTGAGCAGGGATTAGGCCAAGCTCTGCACCACAACCTGGACTGGGTAGGCTCCGGGGAGCTCAGGCTCTCCTGCTCGCACCCGATGGCCCCCAATTATATCGATCGGTGGAGCCAGACTAAACGGATCAGCGCCTGAAACTCCGGGCCCGCTTCATATAACGGCCTGGTTGACCAGAAATTTCCCAGAGTTCAACTCAGATTAAACAACTTCCAGGCTGGATTATTGTAATTGACTTTTATGGAGTCCTTCTAGTCCCTACAGCTGGTCCAGGATGCTGCTGCTCGGGTGCTGACTAGAACCAGGAAAGAGACCACATTAGTCCAGTATTGGGTGGATTGGGGGAGGGGGTTGATCTATGATCAATCATCATCAAAACTCTCTCAGGGATATGTTCAGTGTGTACGTATAATGTGGGAAAATCCAGTGTCAGGCCAGGATAAAGATGATGTTGTTGTCAACAACATCATCAGGACAGGGTTTCCTGAGATATAATCATTCCGTTAGCTTATCCTCCTCGACATCTTTGTAAACACAGCTGTACACGACGACCTGTAAAATGTTTCTGTGCCAAAGCAGCCAAGGAGGAATGACAAGAATCCAAAATACAGTCAAGATGGGAGCCAAAGAGACTCTCAGCAGATCAGATTTTAGAACTCTCCTCAAACAAGTTGAATGTCCAGATTCCTCCTATGGGGTGAACCTGACTTTGCTGCCTTCTGATAAAGGACCTTCATTAAAAAGCCCTCCGTCCTTTAAAAAAGGGAAAAACCATCAGCGAAACAAAGCCTCGGCCATAAAAATGCCGATATGCTGTCTGATGAAATGCACGTCTCTCCCGTCAGCAATCCAGGTTGTAATTAATGAAACGCAGCGCAGCGGCGGAGCGGCAGCGGAGCAGCACTTAATGCGCGTCCACGCTGACAGTGGAGAGGATCCCATCCGCATTGATCAGGGGAAGGCGCTGATAACCTGTGATCCTACGACAGTGGGCACAAAGGAGTGCTTGGGCCCCACAGCCGCTCCATCTTAGTTCATAGCTCCGCTGCTATGGGTCGTCCTGGGTTACGGCTCTCGTGGGAGCGCTGCGAAACGACTGCGATCGCTCTCCCACACACACACGCACACACGCAAGCACACTCGGGGGTGTGTTCACTTACCATGCCGAAGAATTAGAGTCAATGTCCATTTGTTTTTAAGGAGAAGAACAGGAACACTGGCTGTGAGGAGAGAAAAAGAAGAACAATGGAAATGAGCGCGTTTGTTCATCGCAGCGGGGGGGTCGGAGCTCGGTCCTCCAGGCCCCGAATCCAACCGGGGAACCTGGGCGAAAGCGCCGTTTCCCCGGTTGGACAGAAAACCCGGCTGGATTCTGGCCCCTGAAGACTGGGCTCCGACCCCCCCTGGGCTAAACAATATACTGGATATACTGCACAGGCCAGTTTTTACCTTGTGGTCTCCCATACAGACGTTAGGACCCACTGTGTTGTAAACAATCTTCTTCCCACCATCGTCATCATCATCATCAACTCTCTGAAAACAGGGGTTTATCTTTACATTAGCGAGACATGTAATGCTTATTAAACGTGGAAATAATCATGTAATTCATATGTTGGAGTGTTGAGAGGGCAAAGAGGCACAAAAACACACCTTGCCGATGAACTTCTGGGCGGTGTGTGAGACGAGGACACGGTCACACCAGGCAGGACAGCGCGTGTTCATGTACTGTGTTGGTTGAGAGTACTCTTCACTGTAAGGGTAGCTGAGCAGAAATAGCACGGTTAACAGGAGCAACCAAAAGGAAATGGGAATTGATTTTCCCGAGTAGAAGAAGTCATCAGATCGGAATGTTACCTGGGTGGAAAATGAATGCTCTCTTCTTGGATAACATCATAAAAGGCAGATACTTCCTTGTCATATTTTAAGAGCTGAGGGATCAAAACAAACATTGATGATTAATGGCTTACTGGAAGTGGCTTACATCATGCAAGGGCATCAGGGCACAGTTAAAATATCTTTATTGGTTTATTACTCTGGTTTATTATTCCAGTCCTCTTAAAGTTCTATCATTCGGTGGAAATGTGGATACAGGGAACTCACTGCTCTGCCGTTGTTCTCCCTGAAAACCGCCTGATGCAGGTAAGCAAAGAGCTTTTCCTCAATGTGAAGCAGCACCTGCCGATAAATACAACAGCTGTAATCATCATCATCATCATCATCATCATCATCATCATCATCGATGGCGTGGCTCTTGTTGTTATAGGTGGCTGTGATCCAATTACCTGGTGGTCATTGTCTTTTTCCTCACAGATGATTCTCTCCACTTCGTCGCTGCTGTCTTTCCTCACAGTTTGCACGTCCGCAGATGTGGACAGATGCTGTTCGGGGGAAAACCAAACAGGGGGTCAGCGGGTTTCAGACTGCCCGGCAGAAACCGAGTTCCAGAGGACACGAAAGTCACCTGGACCAGACTCAGCGCGTCCAGGCGGAAGTTGAAATCTCCAAATAGGAAGAACGGGGCAGGAGGGTGGCGGGCGTCTGATATCCTACGAGGAGACGCGACGGTCAGGAACAAATGCGATCCAACCCAATCACAATAAACAGAGCACGTGCGAGGCGATTCACCTGCTGATGACATATCTGAGAGCGTTTTTGCGGTTCGCCGAGTAAATGGAAGGACTGGAGTTGCAGGCGATGAGGTTGGAAGCGTCGTGGAACAGGTGGACGTTGACCAGGTCCAGAGCTCTGTGAGCAAGAATACACAGACACGTCTGGTGGGTGGGGCTCAGAGGTGCCCCGAGGCCCCACAGCCCCCGTTCGCTATCACATCTTCTGCCATTTACACACATTAAAAGATGGCGACCCGTTCAGTCCCCCCGGAATCGGAAAAGCAGTTAGAAAATGGATGAATTGATTAATATCACTGTTCTGCTCCTCATTGAGGAGTGTTTTGACTATATGACATCATACTGTATCGACGCTTTGAAGCGCTTTATCCATATTTTACTCAGTCTGCTCAGAATCACTTGTGTTTTGTCACCTGATTTTCAAATTTTGAGACCGACCACGCGAACACGGTCAGACGGACGATAATTGTACGTACTGGTTGTGCACGATCCAGCGGGTCCTCATGAAGCCCTTTCTGGACCACTTGAACTGCAACACAGACAAATTCGGGCGCGTCACTAAACAGCAGTGAGCCATGTCTTTAACGATAACCATTGATTTTCTCCCATAATTTATCTCATCTTCCTGTCGGAGCAGGCAGACAGCCAGAGCGGCCCCAGTAGGCCCATTAGTCCCAGCAGCTCTCTGAGGCTGTCACCTGCCCCTCTCCACACAAACGCACAAACAGATGCACGCGAGCGCGCACACGTATACTCACATCTGGCCAAAAATTCTTTGGGAATTTTTCTTTCTCCACTGTGGTGATGCCGTTCAGAGAGGCCACGTGCTTGCTGTGCCCTGACACCGCTTTATAGTCTTTGTCTGTGAAAGAGAAAGGGTGTGTGTGTGTGTGTGTGTGTGTGAGTGAGTGTGCACGGGGGAAAAAAAGGGACAAAACATGCAAACGGCAATCAATAAACTGGTGTTAACCTCATCAGAGGAGCATATATGATGACAGAATCTATAAGAGAGCCATTAGACGGTGTCTGGTGAACAACAATATGTCCAAGCTCGCAGCCGGTGGCAGCTGCAGGATGTTTATGGTCCTTCCATAAGCTCTTCTACCCAGCTTTTTCACCCCTAACGTGACTTGACTTTGCAACGGGAAAATAACACTTCCCCTTTAAACTTCTTTGCTAACGTTTGGCCAGGAGAGGAGGGCACGATAGGCACCAGTCAGGCAAGGAGAGGAGAGCGTAAATAAGCTGGGTATTTATCTTCATCATTGAAACATTCGGTATTTGTGCACAACCTAGTGAGCATTAAATGACACCGAATGGCGAGCTGAAAAACAACGACGCGATAAAAATCAGCGTCTGAGTCGAAACAAATGCCTTACCGTGGAAATCATACTGGTAGATGTCGTTCAGCGTGTTGTGGATAAAGTACATGCTCCCCAAAGCCTGCAGATAAGGAAAGTATGTGTTGTATGCAGCAGACAAGAGTAAACAACATTAAATATACAGTAAAGCTGTGGTCTGATATTGCTCCAGCTGCTGGGTAAAACAGGAAAATCACTACAAAGCTCACGTTTAACCATCCTAAAATCCTGAAGGTTAGTTTGGCGACTCTACTTCGAGCCAGCGATGGCTTGTGATGCAACTTTAGATCCCTTCCTGTTCTATTCTCAGGGACTCGGGGACAGACGCGATGGCAGCGCGATAAACCGACTGATAAACGGCGAGGATCTCAGCTCAAGTGTCCACAACAATCCGCACGGAGGCCGGCGGTGTCAAGCGCTCTGGGTGGGGAGCGGCCGACCCCAGATCAGGTTTTAGAAGTGGAACCGTTTCAAAGGATCCTGCTACCAGGAGCAGTTGCCCTGGGCTGACAACAGGCGCCTGAGCGGGTTTTTCTTGGCTACTCCCGCTTCCTCCAGGAGCTGAGAGGCTCTGACTGCTGGGATGGACCCATCACAGGGCGCTCTGGTTACCAAAAATGCACGGATGCCTCAAATACTGTCAGTGGCCACAGTGGAACATTAAAGTTTTCATTTTAAACGTTAAAAAAAAGGAAAAAAAAGGGAGCTCCACAACATAAACCAGCCAAATGTCTGTGTGTGTGCGTGCGTGTGTGTGTGCGTGTGTCTCGGAAGATGAAACTAAGGTTTTGTTTTGCCATCAGGGTGAATTGTGACGTTTCTATACAGTATAGAGTTACTGGCAGCAAAGACACATGAAACATTAAAGAATAGAGACGTTTAAGGGGACAAATGAGCCCCCGAGCGTGTTCACACACCACCCCTCACAGACACCCTTCAGCGTGCCATCACTCCTGACGTGGCGCTGACATGTTTTAATGTACTAACTGCTTGCTCCACTGATCTGATTAATCATGCCCCCCGAGATCAATAAAGACAGAAAATTAAAACAATTTAAAAGGTATTAAGCAGTAGAGCCTGCTGTCTGCCAGCGCTGCCTCCCTGAAAAATCAGCCGGCCCTCCAGAGGGGCCCGGGGCGTGACGGAGCCACCCCACCCCCCCCCTTCAAACGCACGGAAACCTCCAACCGGAGCATGAGAGATCTCTCCCTGAAGACGCCATTTATCTTCACTGCCAAAGTGATCCTCAATTAATGAAACAGGCGCAGCAAACTGTGACAAACTCGTCCAAACTCGGGTTCGGACTGGCTGAGAGTCGCTCCTAAGTCAGGAGAGTTTACTGTGAGGATTAGTTTGTGGAATCTAAGGACTAGATTGAAGTAACGGTGTGAGAAAAGCTCCTGTTAACCAGTAAAAGGTCCCGTTTAACGAGTGGAGCGCACGTGCACTCTCCAGGTACTCAGCCGCCTCCATCCATCACGTTTGTGCACAGTTTAATAAAAAAACTATTGACTCGCAAGTGATTTTTTATCAAAACACCATTTGTACCAGAAACACACACGAGTCGGCCCCCTCCACCCCAGCAGCAGCACCCCCCCTGCCCCCCCCACACTCCTGAAAGAAACCCCCAAACTCTAGGTTGACCAAATAAGTGATGATGCACAGGCGAAGGGAAACAAATTGAAAATCAATGCAGGTGGCACAGACGAAATGAGAATGAGGCATTAGGAGGAGTGGTGGTCCTGGGAGGGGGGGGGGGGCACCGTGTCTCAGGGCAAACAGCGAAGAGAGAGAACACTCGGGAGAAGGGGGAAACTTAGTCCCAGCTGTCTCCCACCACCCCCCTTGCACTTTATTTATCGTGCACAAATGGGCTGGGATCAATAGTTTTAATCTAGAGTTAAATGTATTGACTTTGGTCCTCCCCCCTCCACCCCCCCCACCACCACCACACCTGACCACTGACGTTCCTGCTGGGTTTTTTCTTTAACTTCAGACTTCTTCACCGTACAGATGGAGCCATTGACCCCAACTGTCAGCCGCCCCGTGGAGGAACACGTGGGAGGAGACGGGGTTCATTGTCGGAGACGCACTCGGACACTTTTGTGTTTTTAATTTTAGACAACTGAACCGACACACCGAAGCACCCACAACTCACTCATAAGGAAGAGAGGTTGCGGATTTAACTTTAATACCCTCACTTATGTAAAAATTTTAATCGATGAATCCAATGTTTTCGTGTTTGAAAAAGATGAATGAATATGAAAGAAGTGCTTGTTTTAGCCCCCTTTTTTTGGAAGCTTTTATCAGCGATGCTGAAAAGGGAAATTAATGAATTTCCTTTCGTGAAGTAAAAAAGGGAATAATAAATAAATCAATTACAAAAACCTGAAGAACAATAGCGATATTCCAAATATAGTGGACAGCCAGGTTGTGGAAATGGAATTAAAAAACAGGTCAAATTATCCATATTTCCATTACTTGATGGAAATACTGTACTATTTTCTATCACATTGATTGTCCAACTTCCTGTCTCTCTTTCATAACACACACACACACACACACACACACACAGACTGAAAAAGAGCTGATAATGGCAAATAGTCGATATACTGTACTAAATATTCTTATCTAATATACTAAATTATTCGTATTAGGACCTTTATTATTATTGTTGTTGGTGAATTTTGATTTCAATTTAAACACATTACATTAATTTATTGTGTTTGTGAACAGTAAAACTACAGTTTATATCGACGTGTACTTTCAACATGGAGAATGGCTCCATCTAGCGGACAAACGTGTGAACTGCTCGTTGTTTCTTACGGTGAAGCTGTCCTCCGCTTGGAAGTTGTTGTCCACATAAATGCAAACCCTGTCGAAATCCTTCATTTCCTCACTCGACTCAATTTTCCTGGGAAGAGAGATGAACAGCACCCTCAGGAGATCAAACCTCTTCTGTAGATCTCTGACTCTCTGTAGCACTTTGCTCCTACCAAAAGAAGTTTTCAGCATGGCCCATGTTGACCATATAGTCCTTTCCTCCAACCTCCTGGAAGTGCAAGGCGATGAACTGTGGCTTGTGGCTGGGACAGTCTGTAGATGGAGATTAGAGCACGTTGTTAGGCCCTACAAGTGGTTTACAATAGAGTAGTCTGGACTTGGATAATTTCATCAGTGTATATGACAGTTACGAGCTGCTCTTCACGTTGTTGACACCGCCGAGGAAACACAAGCTAAACCTGACGCCGCCACGAAATAACGGAAACAACAAATGCTTCAATTATTCAGGCAGTGCTGGGGTACGTCAAGCTCACCTTATAGAGTTCCTGTAACCAGTCGTGTTGGATGTCACCAACCTGCAAAAGCAGAAATCTCACATCACTTGGAGCTCGTGGACATTGCTGTAAAAAGAATAATGCAATCCTCCCAGGAGGAATCAATGAATGATCAAAGTCATCAAAAGTTCTGTGATCGGAAATAAAAAGTGAGTTGTTCGCTGCAGCTTCTGTCGAACACAGGAGGAATATTAGGATGTGAAAGGAATAACCGAAGCAGAAAAAGCTACAGTGCTAAAATAAGAATTTTTACAGGACATTTTTCAAACAGATCTCGTTAGAAGGGTTCAAACTACCATAAATAAATAAATAACAGTAGTTTCCCCAGAGATTTTCCAGAGATCTCACCAAAGGTGGAGCGGCTACAATCTGATTATCCAATACTTGACCACAGAACTGGGTAGAACTGCCCAACCCAGTTCTTGAAACAGAACTTGGTTGGGGAGAAAACCTGGCCAGACAGCAGGTGTAGTAGGACTGGGTGGATGGCCCCTGTTTCGAGCGGAGGGGGGCTGGAACTCCTGCCAAGTCACCAGCTCATTGCAAGGCAACCATATAGAACCACTCACACGGGGTCAGTTTAGAGTCACCAGCTCACCTCCCTGACTGTGGGAGGAAGTTGGAGAACCTGGAGGGAACCCACACAAACATGGGAAGACCCCCCCCCCCTTTCCGGGAAATTCATGTGACCCTCCCGCTGCGTTAGCTGGAACAGGCTTTGTCTGTGGCGCCATCTGCTGGACGGACGCGGCTTTACAACGTTTCAAAAAATACAGTAATAAAATCAAAAGTAAAACAATAATAGGGATAAAACTGAAAATAGCTGAAGCACCACCAGGTTCAATTCCATCATATACTGTGAAACATATCACGGTAAAAAAAAAAGAAGAGAGAATTAAACCCCAAATATTCACAGCAGTGTTGCTATGACATGAACAATGTTCATAGTGAATATTCGATAACCTGAAGAATGTTCATGGCTCTCCCCAGAATCGACACACCTTTGATTCACACAGTCAACAGGAAAAACATCTTTCTGCTGGGTCCCATATTTGTTCCAGACAAGTTGAAGCATGTCGAGGCCACAGGAGGGACAGAAAAACGCCTCAACGACAACACTGACCTCCCTGACGATGCTGCTCCACACCTAAAGATTAGCTAATGCACGTAAAACAATAGGAAGACATATTCCCTCTAGTTCCTGTCAGAATTGAGCAGCTAAAGTAGCAGCGTGGCCTCACTGGTCTGGACAGATCAGGGCTGCCTTATCTTGGAGAACTGAATGAGCACTCAGGAGTGTTTACAGAAAAATAGGGATCAAGTCAAGACAGAAGTCAAAATCCCCCGAGGAAGAGCCATCTGTTTAGATATCTCCCACAATGGGACCTTAGACGAGTCCACTGGAGACAGCTCTGGCAAGTGGAAACATGGGCCGGAGCCAAATTTCCATGAGTGATTTCCTGGTTCCTCAGTTCAGTCCAGGCCCATCATTCCAGTCCAGAAATGCTTTTACTTTTCAGTTCTCAAGAATTACTTTCAAGAACAAGTCTTGTCAAAACGTGTGGAACATGACGGTAACGTGGCCGCGGCGGAGATTTCAAAGTGACTCGCGGGTCACAACCTGAACACTGGGACCCAGTTTTCCTCCGTTTAGATTAAAGCTGAGGAATCTCTTCTCCGTCATCATCATCATCATCGTCTCCAAACTGAGAGTGAGCGTGTGTGTGTGTGTGCTGTGATGAACAGGTTATTATCCTGCCAACTTCAGGTAAGAGCAGGATTGTCTGGGACTTGTAAAGCAGTCAGAGAGCTAAAGATGACGGCAATAATCACCCTATAACCACCCCATAAAAGTGTCCGTCACAGCCTGTAATTGTAGTTAAGCATTAATAGCTACTCTACCGTTACACCAGACCGATATGCAACATGACACAGTTTTCCTACTTCTCATCAAGAGTAAAGACGATAATAGAAATATGAATTCCCTGTGCCCATCATAAAGGCCACTTTGAAGTTTAGAGCAGCACATTTATTGGATATCATCCAGTGGACTTTGGTAAATAATATGATCTTTCCCCAAAGACCTGAAGGCAAATTTAGCTACTAAACCCACATCTACTTATCTCAAATAAATCCCAATTAAGTCTGTTTCCTAGCTGCATCCATGTCACACCGCATGGCGCTGCGCTTTTGCCTCCATAGATTTGGTCACATATTCACTCTGATCTAAGTTCTGATGGACGGTACCAGCCCGTGGATGGGGGGTGGGGGGGGCGCACAACACATGCTAGTGACAGCTCACATGGAAATGGTGTAAATGTTGCATTTGAAGTGTGACGGCTGCTTGTTGGCACATTTGGAGCCGGGTTGACGCGTCGGGCGCCTCGCTAAAGCCGAGGGAAGCGCACCTCCCGTCGACGACTTCTTTTCTGTAGGCCGAACAGCTTTAAACATAATCCTCCGGCTTCCTGCGATGCGGAGCGGTTTATCACTTTGTTTGGTCCACTTACATTGTCGAAGAGCGAGCCCACGTTGGCGGTGACGAGCAGCACGTCGGTGAAGGTTTCCATGTTGGCCGCCGACCGCCGCTTCGCGAGAGCTGCGCGGCGACGCGCGTCGGGGCCCCGGAAGGAGCCGGAGACTTAAGAGGCTTTTCTGAAGCGAGTGTGCGCCGCGACCATCAGCGCCCGGAGCTCCCCAACATGTCAGCGATCAGACGGCGGCGCTTCCGACCTGCTCGTTACCGCTGGGGGGACTCGGGGGGGCCGACGCGCGTCCGGGGCGCGCTCATGCCCATCGTCCAGACAAAAGTTTCGGCGTCCCGCCCGGGCAGAATTCCACCTCCTCTTGGGTAATTGGACTAGTAGCTTCTTAGCGGACTTAAAGCAGCCGGTAGGCAGGTCTGCTGCGGTCGGAATGCTTCGGCGGAACCGTCGACGGCAGCGAGCTCGGCTCGGCGGCTCCGCCTCCGTCTTCCTCCTAATCGGCGCGTGCAGCCATTCAGGGTAAACCCAGAAGGTGTGGTTGCCACGGAAACGGCTGGTGTTGTTAAACTTCGTCACAGCGCCCAGACCGCCGATTTACACTCGCCATGATAAATCTGCACTTTTGACAGAGCTACCAATCCATCATTCTGTGGGACTCCAAAGACCCCCCCCCCCCAATAATCTCATTACATCTACAGACCCGTGGGGGTGGGGGCCGGTTCTTAACTCTTCTACATCAGCGGTAGTCCAGAACTTTCGTTCCCTGTCCGGGCTGTGAAAGACTAATGTGGCGTGAATGGAACTTGGCTAAAGCCCTCCATGGAGCCCTCGGTGAGCTCTTCAACCATGGCGGGGTGTACACAAGCAGCCTTTAGGCCCCCCCACCTCAGCCAGTGTTTTATAGACGGATCCGTTTAATAGTGTGGTGGAAAAGAAACATAATAGGTGTTGAGACTTGGTGCTGAGGGAGGATTACGATAAAGTACATTCAGATATGTCCTTCTGGAGCTCATTTATGCTTATTTCTGCGCTGCTCCAAGTAGCTCAGGGTGGTGGTGGAAATAAACCACCCAGGACTTCCTAAAGACTCCCTATGTCTAGGTTAAAACATGAAATTCAACACACTATTATGAAGACATGGCCCATTTGGTCGGTTGCTACTTTAGTGGTGTTGGTCCCAAATGTTGAACGGCTCCCGCCAGATAAACGTACACGATTTAAAGTGACGATGGCAACGAGACGCTCCAAGACCCCAACGTCAGATTAGAGTCACTCCCAGGAGGATTTATTCTGCTGAACAAGACAAGACCTACAGGACCGTCCCTGGTAACCAGAGAACTCCACGAGATGGCGGTTCCTCCTACAGCGGCTGCACGCCGCTTCTCTCCGAGGCCGGTGACTTGGGGGGGGGGGGCAACAGTATCAGTTCATTTGGAATTTTAGACGTCGTTTACATGAAGCAGAGCCTGAATGGAGGCAGGAGTTTTGTTAACAAATGTTTTACAATGATGTAACCGTTAATATGGAGAACAGTAGTAATGGCTTCTGCCATAACCATGGCAACGCTAACAGCAAATCTCAAGTGTGCAGTTTCCACTTGACAGGGTGTGGATTTACACATTCCATGGGAAAAGGAGACGTTGACGCCCATGGAGGCCATATGAGCCTCGATGTTAGACAAAAGTCATAAAATTGGTTATTCCTATAGTGGGAAAGTGGCCCAGAAACCTAATTTTAAAATTGGGTTCATGTTCCCAAAGACAGGCAAAGTCGAGTCATGCGAAACCCAGACAGGGGTTCCAGTTGGGACTCTTCCATGCTGCAAGTCAGTAACTTTAAGACATGTGACCATACGACAGAATAAAAAAGTTGAAACATCAACTCAAGACAAATAAAATAAGATTTCCCTCACAACCCCCCCCCCCCCACCGAGGAAGACGATGCTCCTTTACTTTGATGCCAATGTAAGCAAGGATTTAGTTGAGCTACTCCAGCGAAGGGCGGCGGACTCAGAACAGCGACGCACACTGAACACGCCAAGCTGAGGCGGAGAGCCAGGAAGCCAAACAGAGCTGCTGACTCCTGTCAGCCTCCCCCAGAGGCGGGGGCTGCCAGTTTAGTCAGAGGCGCCCGTGTGGGGCGAGTCAGTCCACCGGGTCCCTCACGAGCGACTGCGGTCCTCTTGGGTGCCCACCAGCATTTTACTGTAGAGCTTCTGCTGCTCTTCTTTAAAGGTGTCTTTCACCTTTGCCCGCTTCAATCCTCCATCCCTGCAAAACAAGGCCAGGGTCGCATCAGGTAAGGCTGCAGTGACCAAAGCAGCGTGCTGCTACTGCTACTACTGCTGCTGCTGCTGCTGCTGCTGCTACTGCTGCTGCTGCTGCTGCTACTACTGCTGCTGCTGCTGCTGCTGCTGCTGTGCTGCTGCTGCTGCTGCTACTACTGCTGCTGCTGCTGCTGCTACTGCTGCTGCTGCTGCTGCTACTACTGTTGCTGCTGCTGCTGCTGCTGCTACTGCGACTGCTACTGTTGTTGCTGCTGCTACTGCTGCTGCTGCTACTGCGACTGCTACTGTTGTTGCTGCTGCTGCTGCTACTGCTGCTGCGACTGCTACTGTTGTTGCTGCTGCTACTACTGCTGCTGCTGCTATTACTGTTGCTGCTACTGCTACTGTTGTTGCTGCTGCTGCTGCTACTACTGCTGCTGCTGCTGCTAATGCTACTGTTGCTACTGCTACTGCTGCTCCTACTGCTCTTGCTGCTACTCCTACTGTTGCTACTACTACTATTGCTACTACTGTTGTTGCTGCTACTACTACTGTTGCTACTGCTACTCCTACTGTTGCTACTACTGCTACTACTACTATTGCTACTACTGTTGCTACTGCTGCTCCTACTGTTGCTACTACTGCTACTACTACTGTGCTACTGCTGCTCCTACTGTTGCTACTACTGCTACTACTGCTGCTGCTACTACTACTGCTGCTACTAATGTTGCTACTACTCCTACTGCTTGATCAATGAAAAGCAAAGGTTTTGCATTCTTGACGTGGTGCCCTATTGAATGAAAGTGCAGGAAACCACAAATGCAACTCATGTTTACTAAAGAGTGACAGCAGTTCCGGAGCAGCAGCCTGATCTTCTAGTCCAATGAAATCTGTTGATTACTATTTAATTAGAGACTTTATTTTTTACTATGTGCAGTGACCTCATCAATACTCTCTCTTTTCCCTTTGGGTGTCAGAGTGCATGCACACGCACGTACAATAACCCCCGCCCCTTCCTGTTTCGCTCCATCTGCGCTGCTAATATCATCAACAGGAAGCCTCGTAAAAAAACTTAAGAGATCACAACCCAACAACTTCCTCTGCGTTTCATTTATTTTAAAGTGGGAGTTTCATTCTCTCTAAAAATGACTACAAGAACTACACCCAGCACAGGAACAAGGTCCACTGTCACACAGGCTAATAAGGCACATCTGGCTCTTTACTGAAGCTAAGAAAGCTATCATGACTACCAGCTCTACATTAACAACTGAACATTTTAGCTAAATTCTGCTGTTGTTGTTGTTATAAAAATGAATTAAAGTGGTAGAAAAGACTGAAATGGACAGGGGTTTATCTTACCACAGCAGATCTACTAGTCCTCCCTGCCTGGCTATGGCCGCCTTCACACGGTTGGCAAATTGTACTGCATCCTCCCCCTCCTGTTTGAGAAAACCATCAATGATCCCTTCACACCCCAAACTGTATACAGCAGCTGCCCTCTCTGCAGAGCAGGGTGCATAACAACGTTTGTGATTTGCCCTCACCTCTCTGGACATGGGAGGAAGATACCAAACGCTGCAGACGATGGCCCAGCTGCTCATCATGCGTAGCAGGTAGTTGACCATCCCGAACTTGCTGCTATTCCAGAAGGCATCTCCAAATCTGGGGTCGTACTGCCAATCACGACCAGAAAGAAAAAAGATTTCAATATAAATAATAGAATTTGCTCCAATAATCAGAAAACCATTTCACATTTTTGTTTTCTGACAAATGGAGAAGTACAGACAGTAAATGGATGAGGAGGAGGGGGGGGGGGGGGGGGGGGGTCGGCATCAGAGTGGACTTTAGAGTGTTGCTGGCTATTGTCCAATTTCAGAAAACATAAATGGATGTTGGAACAAGAGATGGAAAAGAGTCTGTTTTATGTCCGCAGACTCCACTTCATCACAACAGTGTGGATGTCAAGATGTTGCGGAACTGAAAGTCGGGACAGTGTGTGACGAGGAGAGGACACCCTTAACACCACAGTCAAACACAGTTCACACAGGAAAACATTCAGCATTTCATTCAGGCACGTGGACCCAAACCGTCACACTAGTGTTGCTGTACAAATACAAGAAGAAAGCAAGTCACCTTAATGGCTACAGGATAGACCGTTGAACCGATCTCAAAACTTCCCTTCTTAAACATCATCACAGACGTGTTGTTAATGCAGGTACCTGGGGGCAGAACAGTGGGAGTTAGAGGGATGGGACGTACAGAACTATCATGAAATGTTTCAGTAATCTTTATCCCCATTAAAAAAGACTTACCTTCTGGGAAAATGAGGATTGGCAATTTGGATTTGTCTTCAACGTGGTCACTCAATCTGCAATAAAAAAAACAAAAATATTCATACAACATACATTTTAAAAATGAAATTTAAAACAACATTTCTGCTAACCTTGTAGCTCAAAGAGAAAATGTAAAAGCGGTTGTAATACTACCGTTTGGCCACTAGGTGTCGGTCTTTGACTTCAGAGCGCTCGAACCAAATGTGTGGACAGGCTTTGACCATGGATCTCTGAATAACCCCCATCAAGCCCCCATGGATCTGTCCAACCTGGCATGCACAACATATGCACTGGTTCACACTCATCATACCTTTAAAAGTGACCACTAAATGTAAACGCTTCCCGTTTGGAAGCGGTGGAATTACCATGGCATAGCAGCCGTCGCTGGCCAAGATAATGACATCAATGGGCGACGTGTGGTTGGCCACACAGATTCCTCCATTTTTGGGTTTATTTTCACTGCAAGAATCAGGACAAGTCAATTACTAGGTTTTTTTTAAAGACTTTTTAAACAGCACAGTACAGTACAAACAATGATATCTATTCTCCCTGTAAATTTAAATACATTTTCTAGTTCTCATACTCTGTTTAATGAATAAAGCCACGCGTGGTGAATATGTGACAAGTTTGAACCCCCCAGTACATGCAAAGCCTGGAAACACCGTGCAAGCATTCCAAGTGTAGAATTACGCACGGAAATAGCGAGCGCACGTGTATTTCCAGCCCTCGAGAAACCTACAGCTCACAACAGACCGACGGCATTTTCTCTCCTGTGTATAATTTTCATTTTTATCTGTTCTGTAAAATAGTTCATATTAAAAAGGAGTCTCTCGCTAACATTTGCCTCCCACCCGCTGCGTGTGAAAGGTCACATTTACCACAAAGTCAACGTTGCTTGTTCTAAGAACCTGATTATTACACGTACAGTCAATAATTGTCCAGGGAAACCTCTCAGCAACACTACGCAGAAACAGAAAGGGCAAAACTTGCAGGGCAACTTCCAAATGCCTTGTGTATTCAGTTGACTTGAGTATGCTTTTGATTTGCATTAGTTAACGCATCATTAACATTAGCATTATTATGTGTGCCTCACTCCAACGTACGTGTGCAGATATGAGCGATGTCCAATCGGATGGCTCATTTTTGGATGTACAGTCTGCCCTCGGCCTGTTACAATGGTGCCATTCTGTTATTGGTGGACTTATCCCCGCTCTGATCCTGCCAGGATGCACGGTTCAACGAATCTGACCTGGCTGTTATGGGCCTTTGTCGTTTCTTTCCATTACTTTCATCGCAATCACGACCACTAAGCCTCCCCCCCCCCTCCCCCAGGTGACCTCATCTCCCTTTCCATGCGACTGTAAACCCAACCCGGAGTTCCAGCGGTGTTGTGTAAAACGGGCACATGCTGGACCAGAGCTTGCAGTGCCCCGTTTATTACCTGTCATGGTAGGTGATGATGGCCGTCAGAGCTCTCACGCATATTCTGTAGCACATCAGATGGACTTTCTCACTCAAAATGCTTTTAAGCCTGCAGGAAGCAAACGACAGCATGAACCGCTGTCCGCATCCCTGCGCTCGTTGGGATGGAAGGAAAAAAAAAATCAAAAGTCTTACCTTCCATTTGGCAGCAGCCCGATCACAGAGGTGAGGAACACGAGGAGCCCGACACCGGTGAAGGCCAGCGTTACCCTGGGGAAAGAGAAGAAACACCTCAACTCAGCAGCTCAATCCTTCCTTGACCCTTCTGCCAGGATTATTATTATTATTATTATTATTATTATTATTATTATTATTATTATTATTATTATTATTATTATTATTATTATTATTGCTGCCACATCACACAACATCCAGGATTCTTTACTCGTCAAATGACAACAGACTCCAGAACCCGCATGGGTGCAGTCAGACAGCCAACAGGTAGGCTTAATCTGGATGAACCAATAGTTCAGGGATGAAGAAGGTACAGATTATACTGGGTGGGGATTAGACACACGACAACGTTTTGAGAGTCAGGAAAATATATTCTGAGAGATAAAAGGCCGTGTGATTGAGGACAATGCAAGACAGATCTATAACTGAGCCATCACCTCACCAGGATGTCTCCACATGAGGAGATCCTCCACCATTAAACGCTGGCAAACGGTCCAATTAAGTGGGTTTGTGAATGTCGAAACAAGTAAACTCAAACTTTACCAAAGGAGGAACTAGAAGAACTTTTCAAAGTGCAGCTGATACCTGAGAGGCAGCAGGAGGCCATAACGGATGACCACGCCCAGCCCCCACAGGACCGTCAACCTCAGGCTGATGTACTGGAAGTTATTGTTGCTGCGGGTCAACAGGTTCCAGGTCTCCAGTTCCTCTGCTGTGAAACGCTTGGTCACCTCGTCGTCCATGATGCTCTCCACTCCTCGCCGAGCAAAATAGAAGATGTCGGACATCTCAAACTCAGGGGGCGAGGCCAGGTCTTTGTTGCTCCCGCTCTGCCGGATCTCCTTGATCTCCTCCTCCAAGGAGGTGTCTTCCTTGGCAATGATGGCTGCAGCAGACAATCAGAAGGTGGACAAAAGCAACAATGGCGGCCGAACGTGCCCAAAGTGGAGAAAAACGCCGAGGCGCGTTACCATTCGAGTAGGGTTTGTACAGGGGGTGATTCCTTTCTTTTGCTCCGCGTTCTATCCGAAGTGTGGCCCACTTCAAAGAGAAAAGGACAGAGGTGTGAAGAGACGTTGGAGCAATGTTGATGACCGCTGCATCTGTCTAAATCAGGCATGGGCAAACTACGGCCCGGGGGCCACACGCGGCCCGTTAAACGTTTTAATCCGGCCCGCCAAACTTGAATAATTAAATGAATAAACCTTGTTAATGTTAAATTTTCACTGCAATTCTGGTGTTTTCCCACTAGAAAAAAGACAGTCAGGAGGAGAGTGATGGTGATATCCTGAAGGATAACAGAACTTTCAGTGCTTTAAAATAGAAATGGTTATTAATTTTTTTTAAAAAGGCACATTTTATTCATTTGATTTTAAGTGTTTTAAGACTCATTCCAAAGTCAGATATTTTGTTGTAATGCTTCTCTTCATTTTCATTTGAAATTAAAGCACATGTTTTCTCCATATCCCAAGATGTGTATTTTTTCTCCAATGAGGTGAGGTTACCAAAGCACTCCATCCATCCATCTGCTCCTGGTCCGGCCACTTTGTCAAACGTTAGAACCCATTGTGGCCCCTGGTCTAAATCCCAAAAAAACCCACCCCACCCTCAGAGCAGCTGGAGTCACCTTCTACCTTCAATGTTGAGGTGAAAACGCTGTCGGTGGCTGAGAAAAACCTCTCTTCCATGAGCATTCTGCACGCTGAGGCCGATTAGAGGGCCCAGAACACAATGTTCTAGCGAGAACAGCAGGACAGATCACATCTCAGCACCATGCAGCTGTGCAAGAACCAGCAGGGAGCATAATGGCAGCCTCTACCTTCATGGTATTTACACACTTGCCCACAGCCAAACTTAAAATGCACATCCGACATAGTAATCTCTCCACATTCCTTCACATTTCCCCTCCTGTTGTAACTAGTTGGAGACATGTAAGAAGAGGAGGAGCGCACATGTGGCTGCACAGCTGCGTCCTCACACAGACACCGCTTAATGATCTCCCATAAACCTGTTGCAGGTTTAGGATTTCGCCGCATGAAACTAACAGCGCGTGTAAAAGCGATTTAGCGAGCACCAGCTCTCACGTGGAACTGTGTGCCTCATACATACAGTCTGTTTAGAAGCATTATCAGCTGGTAAAAACACCAGCTCTCCAGAGAAACGAGATAAACATTTCTTATCTATAAGCAAGGCTGTTGAGGCACATCGCAAACTACAGCTACACACAAGGTCTGTGTTCCCTGGTTATATAAGCAGAAGGAAAATAGGTCTGTGGTTGAGAGGTTCGGTAAATCAAGGGTGGACAGAGCGTCTCTTGTAGCCGTCCTGGATGCCAGAGGTGCTTCACATGTTACTAGGATGCAACTTTCACATGGAGACCGCACGGGCCGATGTTGTTAAATGAGCAACCCCGAGCCCCTGCAGTAAACAGGCCCTCCGCTGAAAATCCAGCGCATGCAAATGTGTCTTAAAAGATCTAGATTATTTTATTAATGAAAGGGTTAAGAGGCTTCTCCTTAAGCAAACAGCCTGTGTGATAGCAGGATGTTTGGGCAGAGGAGGATGCACTTTGTCAAGCTGCTGTGGGGAAACAACTTCAAACATCTTTAAATTGTACAGATGTGCGTTTCAAATCCACTGCATTCTAACTTGGCACTGACAAAATAATATGCAACGTCAGTGGTTTCAAGTGGTGAGTCACGACGCAAAAAAGGTTCGGTTACCTCAAAGATTTTCAACAAGGACTTCATGTAAAGACGCCGGATGCCGAAGGAAACTCCCAGGATAGCGGGCACAATAATGAACACCAGCAACAGGGTGAACCACACTGTGAAAGAGATTCCCAGCAGGATGCACAACAAGCTGTCGAAGGGGTTGAAGAAGAGCTCCATCTTAAAGTCAGGAGAGGACAAGCTTGATTAAACACTCTGAATCCAGAGGGTAGGAGGTTAAACGGCCCTTTTACTGTGTAACAATCAACCTTCGTGAAGATCACAAGTGGAAGGGGTTTCTTCTCAAACTGAACTTGAAACACATGGGTAACTTGACGCCGTCCTCTTGGGCAGTGCCGTGGATTGTCATTATCTCCGGCTCTGAAATTAGGTCGAATTAAATCCCAGCAAACCCGAATGTAATGGCAGGTCCTTCCTGCAGATGTCCTTTGTTATCTGCACAACTGCACTTGCTGGTACAAGTGATGTAAACATGGAAAGCTCTGGGCCAGCGGGGGGTCGCGCTTCTGCTAGGCTGGGCCTCCACAGTCCTGCAAAGATACACAAACACACGGTCAAAACAACTCTTGTTTTCCGTGATCCCAGAACTCAAGATACGCAAGACGGACTACGTGTCCTGTTGATTAGGGTTAGACTCTCGTCGCCATAGCAGCGCGTGTCTATTTTGGGAAGACAGAGGCGTTCCTAGTCTCGAGAAAAGGTTCATTAATGCATGCGTGCATCCTATCAGAAGAATAACAAGGTGTTACAGCAGAGAAGACAACAGAGGCCGGCGACATGTCCGTGTCGCTTTAATGATGCAGCATGACGGCTAATGGGAGCCTCCATCCTTTGATTCCTGAATCCCCCACACCGGGTTAGCTAGGCTCACACACAGTACACAGCAAACACTCCGGATCATCCTCCCCGGCACGATTTATGTTCAGCGCGGCTTAAAACGGGAAGCGAAGCTTGTGATTGTGTTCACGCAGACTATTTAAAGTTATCCTCTAGCCTTTGAGCTAGCGGCTATGCTAACACGAGCCGACCCTGTGCTAGCGCGCTCCGCCTCCCGCAGCTAGATGCTCACGCTCTCACCGTCGGGAGTTCTGTCACATCACTTGGAACACCGCCAAAGCTTCACGCCAACGCCGCTCAGTTAAGCGCAGGTTAAACTGCCGTCCACCAAACGATAACGAGGGCAAAGCTTCGTAGCTCGACACTTCACTCACTTCGCGGTCGCCCAGTGAGGATTCTGTGGTCCGCCTTTGTCTTCTCAACTGGACCGAAACTGCGCCGCAAACAACGAGCGGCTCGAGGCGGTGACGTAGCCCGGCGCCCCGCCCTCAACATGCGCAGCTCACGCGGAGTCGCCGACTCCTCAAAGAGGCGAGTCGCTATTGGCTGCCGCCAGGAAACACGACGTGATGTCACCACTTAACATGCATAGTCAATTGTAGGAGACATAAGTGAACAAAAAAAACAGAATAAACTTGTTTTGAACTGTAAATAAACAATTCATCTGTTAACTCTTTATTTTTCATTTAGCCATTTAAATACGGCTTTTTAACTTATATACATCAACGGTTAAGGAAAATGTTGGAATATTAAATTTGATAAAAAGAACATGTGGGATGGGTTGTGAGCGGGAAGATGTTGCTACAACTTACTTACGTATTTCCTTCCGTAGCCACTTCCTTCCGATTGAGCCGACTAATGCAATCTAACATTTGTAAAAGTATGTTGCTCTGAATCAACGCTCCTTTGGAATTCGAGCATTATATTATATAGCATAGAGGATGTCAATTCAAGCCGGGCGGTGCGGATCCCCGGTACAGTGGACGGAAAGAGCGGAACGATACCTTCGGATTAGTGTCCAAAATAGCAGGGAAGTCTTCAACACATGTTTAAAATGAAGTACCGTACAATTTGGTAACACAGCTCCCGTGGCTCTATTCTGACATCTAGTGGCTGATATATGGTACAACACTTGCGCCATCAGCGTGCAGTATGGAAAACTACCACAAGTGGCGCTGCAGAGCAAGAACGACACATGCAAGATACAATATATATTCCTAATTTTCTTTTTTCTAAATTTATGCAAATGCTTCTTCTTCTACTTCTTCATCAACAGGCTCCAAACTCTGCCAAAATTGTATGTCAAGCATTTATTGATGTTTTACCAGGAAAACTATAGCTTAGTCTTTGCAAGTCTTTGATTTAAGAGGTGTTTATATCAAGTATCCATGATTACAATATTTCTATCATTTTTCAACAATTTCCCTTTAGATTAGAGGTATTAATGCCAGTTGTGTCAGGAGACTAATTTTCTATGAAGCAAAAAGTCTAAAAAAAAATCCCCAACCAGATAGTGTTGTACAGTGATATTTGAGAAAAAACTTTTTTTTAAAAAGATCATGTGTGTTTAAGTAATTTTTCTGACACCAACATACTTGGATAACAACTTTATTATTCACACATTTACATCCATGTACAGTCTTCTGTGGGATTTTAAACAGTACTTAGATTTGGCACAGCATTCAAACTTTAATATGTCTCAGCTGCAGTAAGAAAATAAATTCATATTATTGAGTGGATGTATTGTCTTTATAGCCACTCTGAAAACAACACAATCAAAGGCCATTGATCTCGCAAAGGATGTCCGTCCGTAATAGCAGCATAAAATCAGAATTCACTCTGTTGACAGACAGAGGCTCAGATCTTGTAAAAGGAATCAAGCACTTCTCTCCAACAGAGCCTCAAAATCTGGGGAACAAACCATCTTGTGTTTGACATTGCCCAGAACAGAGAGGTAGCCCGTTCTTCCCTCGGTACCGACAGAGACCAGCTCCTGGGAAACACAGTGAAGAAGGAATGACAAACACGTGACGTGCGCAGACATATTTTCTCCACGTCTCTAAAAAAAACAAAGATACCAAACCTGGAGGAAAGAGCACGTTGTTCCCAGAGACACATCCAGGGTCACTTGACCCAGTATGAGCTGTACCCGTCCAGACCTCCTCACCAGCATCTTCCCTACCAGACCGTCCCGCAAGTCTTTCAGACTGCAGCAGTTTTCTTCTTCTTCTTCTCCCTGTTCACCATTAAATGAATGTTTACACGGCACAAATCTTCCGACAGAGCAATAACCGCCACTACCTCAGCCTCCGTCTTCAGGAGCACCGACTGGCCGTCCTCTGACTGCACCTCCGTTTTCACCGGTCTGTGCTCTTTGGTGGGGGGCTGCCCGGGCAGAGAGTCAGGAAGCTGCACGAAGAACAGCTCGTCCCGTTTGCTCAGACTCCATCTGTGCAGCAGGTCAGACAGAACCTCAGGCTCGGGGAGAGGAGGAGGTTTGAAAATGGCCTCCGACTTCTTTATTTCAATTTCCTCGGGCTCCTGTTTTACTGAAGGGGGGAAATTTTGGATTTACAGGCATGAGTTATCCACAGCTACACCTCCTTACTGACAGGAAATAAAACAAGGATGGTAAAAACGTCAAAAGCATACTTACCCTCAACTGTGGTTTCCATGGGCTCGCCGTCTTCCACCTTTTCGACCTTAAGATCAGCCGAACTAAATTCCTCCTTGAATCCCCATCCTGAAATAGCGAGAGGGAGCTGGACGGGACAGCTCTTCTGTTCACTCCTCAAGAAGGGATCGTCTATAAACTAAAAAAAAGATCATTGGGAGATCAAGACCTCAGAAAAAGCTAAATCTTTCTACTTAATAGAATGCCAACCGAGGCCCTACGTTATCTCTTTCCAACTTGCGTAGGATTTCTTTGGTCTCCTCTTCTGTCTCTCGTTTCTCCTTTTTGATATTAATGATGGGCGAGGGTCCCATGCTCGGGGCGTCCTTCTCATTTTCATATGCACCTGTGCGACAGGGATTCGGGGTGAGGCGCTGCGGGCAAAACTTGAGTCAATGCTTGTGTGAAACCCTACTTCTCTTTTTCATCGTCATCTCCGCAGGCCCCTGTTCAAAGATGGAGTGGGACTGAATGAGCTCGAGTCGGCCTCGGCCCCTGCCCCTTTCTCTGGGGCCCCGTCCCCGCTCTCCATCCCTCTTCTCACTCCTCGTTCCGCTGTCAACCTTTGATCTAACAAAAGCAATTACAGGTCAGCAGACGAGAAACCTTATTGTTACTGACAGAACGTGCCTCTAATATATAAACTCACTCCTCTTTAACTTTCCGGCCTATTATGTTGGGCGTGAATGTTTTCTGCAAAGCAAAACACTGATTACAACAGGTTCTGTCCTGGTTATTATCCACTCCACTTGTTATTCCGGTTGATACCTTCTTAACACCTCCCAAAGTCAGGTCTCTAGAGCGCACCGAGGGTAGGCGGCCAGGAGAGATGGTGGCTGATGGTCGACGTCCTGCCAGAACGCCCCTCCCCCTGCCGCTGGAGTTAGGAACATGCTGACCGCTGTTGTCACCCGTTCCTAAATCTGCCATTCTAATCTAATGACAAGTAGCAAAATCAAAAAAGAATAATACTGAAGCTGGCAATTTGTTATCTGTGATACAAATTATTAGGAGCAAGAAGGAGCAACCAGAATCACGCTCAACACCAATCACAAATCAATGCTTCTCATATAAATGGTTGTAGTTTTATGGAATTAAGAAATTATGAGGCGATTACGTTGGAAAAGATCCTTTAATAGGATAAATGACATTACATAAGAAATGTAATCATGCAAATAAATAATGAAGTTATTTGATGACTACGGTCTCATGAGTGAGCTCTGGAAACAACTTTAATCTAAGGTGTAATAAAAGTATCACAACACACGATGCGATTACGTCATTTTCTTTACGTCAAGTAAAGAAAATTATCAATGATTCTACAAAGCAATTCAATTAACACTCAAAAGCCTCTATTAAAAAAGATTTTTACAAAACTAGGTCAATTATTCTTAAATCAAGGCGCAACATTTAATGTCGAATTGATTTCTTCTTTTTTTTTTAATCAACACGGCATAAAATCGGTAACACGTGGCCAAAACAAAACACGGGCACAACGAGTACATTAAAGTTAAACAATGTCGGGGGGAGATTGTAAACGATTATTCTTCTGTACAGACTTACGTTTCTTGGATTCTGGTGTTCTAATTAAATATTTGCTCCAAACATCGAACTGACGCGTCATTAGAAGCCGATCATGGCAACAGTCGATTCTGTCACTGCGTGAACGGGCGGCGCCATGACACTTCCGTAATGACGTCAGACCACCGCGTTTCAAGAGGATCAGCTCTGCGCAACAGAATTCCATATCATAAATAAGCAAAATTGTATAAATAAAGAAGCTGAAATTGGATGCATTAAATATTATAGTTGGTTTTCATTGTTAGCAATCCAGTGTTTAGGTGTTTTTAAGTTTGTTTTTGCCAAAATATTGAACGTACATAATTTCAGAAAATTCTTTACATTTTCACATAAGCAAATCATTCGTGGATCTACGTTTGTGTGTGAGTGTGTATGTGTTGCTAACAACAACAGCAGCAACAACAGCACCTTTCACAACCCCAATGTCACTTTACAGGGGTTAAAAGCAACAACAGTAATACCAGAGGTAGGGTGCAGAGCAGCTGAAGGTGCAACGGCCAAAAGAGGAGAGGTGAGCAGAAGGTCGCTGAGGTGAACTAATGGAGGGGAACAGAGAGAAAGAGTTGGGACATTGTTGTGGAGAAAGCCAGAGATGTAGGGAAGGCCAAGGAGGCGGGGACTTTAAAGGTGAGCAGTAGTATTTTGGAGGTGATGCGATGGCGGATGTGGGGACAGTTGGTGGGGGTTCTGGACAGGATGTGGGCTGCAGCATTCTGGACCAGCTGAAGTTCATGGAGAGATTTAGGGGGAAACCAGAGAACAGAGAATTGCAATAGTCAAGTGACCTTCAGTGGTGTGAATGAGGATACCGGTAGTTGGGTGTGAGGGAGGGGCAGAGGAGGTTGATGTGATGAAGGTGGAAGTAGGTGGTCCTGGTGACGTGATCGATGTGGGGCTGGAGTGAGAGGGTGGAGTCGAGGATGACACCCAGACTCTTGACCGGAAGGGAGGTTGGAATTAATGAGTTGTTGGTGGAGAGGTTGGAAGGGTGAGGGTGAGGAAGAGGAGGGCCTCCTGGACCGAACCCTGGAGAACGCTGGAGGTGACGGAGAAGGGTTTTGAAGTGTTGGAGATGAGTCTGATGAACAGTGCAGCTGGAGAAAGGTGAGATGAACCAGAGGAGGGGGGGTGCTGCTGAGATGGTGGCAAAGGCCACAGTCAGGTCAAGGAGGATGAGGAACGGGAGAAAACCGGAGTCAGCAGCAGGCAGGAGGTCATTGGTGATTTTGATGGAGGCTCTTGGTTGTTGTGGGGGGCAGAAACAAGATTGTAATGGCTGGTAGAAGTTAGTGGGTTTGGAACTGGGATGCTTTTTTTTCAGAAATGGGAGGATTAGAAGAGAGGATGGGGTTATGGCTGCGGAGGGATAATGGCCTTTACCACTGGCGAAGGGAGACACGTGGGGAACCAGGTGACAAATGGAAGGCTTCAATGCCATCACAAACTATTTTCCCAGAGCAACGGCCACAGACAAACTCTGTGTCACCCCCCCGCCCCCCCGCCTCCACCCACCACATCACCATGTGGGCTGCAACACACAATAAACATATTTACACACCTACATTAGTCATATAACAGGAGCAAAAATGTGTGTATGATTTGACTTCTACCTCCAGACCACCGGTTTCCTCCCTTAGGCCATGGTTAGCGCACACACACACACACCACACACACACACACACACACACACACACACACACACACACACACACATACATACATACATACATACATACATGCCAGATTGGTCTCAGCAGGATAATTGAATGTGTGTATGGCCTTCATCACATGGCTGTTGCCATTGGCTGCTCCCACCTCTGGAGCTGTTATTTGGACGGGGCCACAGCATCACAGCATGACTCATAACGGATGAGTGCAGCTTAATTTCACTCTGAGGATGAAACTGGGTAGTACTAAATCACAATTTGTGATAGTCCACATAGGCGGTGGGATCGTAGCAGTAAGTCATTTTTCAAGTCTAAATATTAGATTTGTTAGAGAATAGCACTCTCTCCATGATCGCCGCCTTTATTCCTCGCACACATTTATTGTTTCAGCAGCAGATTATAGCCAGTAATCTCCCTGATGTCTCTTTAATCCCCAACAACATCCAAAATTAAATTGTCCACTGCGGTTGAAGGCACACAAACGTGGTCGCTGAAATAAAAGCCAACAGAAATCTGCTTACTCTGGACTGTGATGGTATCCCTCACCTCTGAGCGGGGGCGGGGGGTTGGCCTGCACGGTTATTCCATATGGCCCAACGGTTGACACAGTTGATTTCGAGGTCTTGCTGGTGATCTGTTATTTGCTATCTTACTCTGAATAAATCACCTCAGCCAGGGGAGGGTACAAAAAGAGGTTACGCTGTCTTGATATCTGAAAGGTGACATGTTTGCAAGCAGCTGAGCATCCAGTCGACACTGGAATGTGTGGATTATGTGGCCCAGGGCGGACTTTCATCCAACTGGCCTGCAAGGGCATGATGCTGAGGAGGATTACCGAGCGTCCCGCCGTGGTCACCCTCCACTGGGATCTGGGGTTTTTTTTTCAGCTTTTTGATTCATCCATGCAAATATGAGTAAACACCGAGCTCAGAGCCCAGAGCGAAAACAAGAAAGGGAGGGGGGAGGGAGGTGAGGGGGTGGTGGGAGGGGGGAGTTAGAGCATTTGTGTGACACAGAACGGCAAGTGAGGGCGAAACAGATGGAGAGACGGCGAAAGAGGAGTGTTTGCTTCTCCTCCTAATCATTTAATTTTCTCCCGGACGAGCCGTCAACCGCTGCAAAGGGAAGAAGCAGATAGATGAACCCACCGCTGCTCTGAGCCTCGGACAAGTAAGCGATTCTTCCAAATCAGATGACTGCTTGATGATCACTGGACAAAGTTTTAGACAGCTGTAATCTCTCAGTTCAGATCATTTGTTTCTAAATGCGTCGGCGTTCCTTTGAACTTGCACGATCTGCTGATGTGTATACGCAGCAACTGTCCACCTAGATGCCTTTTCACCAGAGACCGAGGACGCTTCACACGGATCGCTTCATGTGACACGGTTGCTCCTCATTTCCCGAGGTCTTAACGTTGGGTTTAATTGGATGGCAATCACAGCTCATCATTTGTCCATTTGTCATACAGTTAATTACCACATGTCCTGGTTCTTCAGGCTCTATTATTGACATTTCATTTGCTGTAGGTTGGAAAATACCTGAAATTGTGGCAATAGAGCCCCCCCCATTATCCCTAATGCACGGATGCAGCAGCTTCTTTATGATGATGTCTTCCACAGATAAAATGTCTCTATAGAGCAAAAGAAGCCTGATTTGCTGCACAAACCTCAGAGGTGGATTAGGATTTATAACATGAGCCCCTGTTATGCTTATAAGTCAGACCCAGTTGCTTTAATTGGAGTAGTTGCAATCAAAGCAAGTTTTTAAGCAGAGAAAATGCCTCCAATTTCCCATTATTAGTGAAGGTGGCGGCAGAGTATTCATGTGAATTTTATATAGAGCAGCTTTTGAACTGCAAGCATCGCAGAGAGAGTGCACACGGAGCCTTTGATTACTTGTCCTATGAGAGATCTAGCCTTTGTGACCCAGTTTCTATCTCTGAAAAGACGCCATGTGAAGAAAGAGCTGAGAACAGCAGCTGGAAGACAGACGTGAGGAAATACACGTGCACGATGTCACGGCTCTCTTATTGGTCCACCATGAAAACGAGCTTATTATTGCACAAATTTCACAGTTGGCTCGCTTTGATGCTGCTGCTGCTGCTGCTGCTGCTGCTGCTGCTACTGCTGCTGCTGCTGCTGCTGCTGCTCTGCTGCTGCTGCTGCTGCTCTGCTGCTGCTGCTGCTGCTGCTGCTGCTGCTGCTGCTGCCTGCTGCTGCTGCTGCTGCTCTGCTGCTGCTGCTGCTGCTGCTGCAGCCTATCCACCGTGCTCAAAGAGCAGAGAGCACCTTAGCAGCCTGCACAGTCACACATCAGTAGGATCACAGGAGAAATGCCTGTAGTGATTCTACTACGGAGCTATTTTGGGCACATCTGTCATTTTGCATGGAAAAAGTATGAGACAGGGGGGGAAAAAAGGTTTGTTTTTTCTATCCCTCCCAGGGGAAGATGAATGTGATAATATGAATGACCGGCAGACAATGAAGGAATAGATGAGCAAGGATGACGCACACTTGCCTCAGGAAAATTATAGCAAGAGCTCATAAGAGGAAAGGTGACAGTTAATCAAACCTGGATAATAGATTACCCCCCAGTCTGGCAGTCAGGGTCAAGTGCAGCAGCCTGGATCAAACCAAGAGCACACAAAGCCTCCTGTCTCAGTCATAAAAGCTGCAACAAGGTTTTACACTCTCAGGTAGTCTTGGAAACGTGCTTCAGCCATGATAAAGCAGACACCTTTGTCTTCCCGACTGGTGTAACTGCGATATTTAAACTTTCCTCCACAAGAATTACAGCGAGGGGCTGCAAACATGTGATTGTTGTAGGGGGATTATGGAGTTTACGGGGAAAGCAGAGGTTCAGCTGGCACTATATCCAGTTGTGTAAGGATGGAAAGGGTCATTTAAGGGTAAGACAGAGCAAAAATAAGAGAAAAGCGCAGAATGGCGAATATCAATGCAGATACAGATCCTACATGAAAGGTGAATTGGATTGTCCAAGTATGAGACCTTTTATGCTACTAGTTAATCTCTCTTAGCAGATGCTGCCGTTCTCTGGTGGTGGTATTAGCCCTGGATTACTCCCTCCCTAAAAGCTCCTCTTTTTCTCTCCCCTGGGTTTATAGGCAGATGACAGAAATGGACGCCCCTCTCTCCACCCCCTGTAATATCCAGATTTGTGAGGTGACCTGCGACTCTTTCCGGATCATGTGGGACATGACCCCCGAGGACACGACCAGGGCCACACACTTCTTCATCGACCTCAGTCGCAAAGAATGTGGAGACCCAAACCGCTTTAAACACCGGGTGTGGTAACAGGAGTGTGTGTCGGCTGTCTGTCATGTTCCTCCACTCATCTGCTCATCCCAGGACATCATTCCATTTTCGTGACTGATTAGCAGAGAAAGTTTTTTTTGCCGTGTAGTTTCTGTCCTTAAAAATCAGGAGAAACTGAGGCAGATGTATCCGGATGAACAGACAGGCCCAAAATGATAATTACATTTGTCTGAAAATACAAAACAGCATTTGTGCCCTTTCAGTCACTTCTAATACAGGCAAAGAAAGAAGGAAAGCAGGAAAATGAGCTCAGTCAATAGCTTCAGGCCAATGACTCCTCTTCAAACCGGAACAATTGTTTTTGCATAATTGGATTTCACGCAGCACTGACAAAATACAGTAATTATCTTGGCTTTTTAAAACAAATGAAAGAAATTTGTTTTTATGCCTATTAACGTCAAGCAGTGTAGACTTTAGCTACAGACCAGCAGATGAATCGCATCTTTATGTTTAGAGATCATAAATAATCGCATTAGGAAGGCAAAATATCTGCTTCTATTTAGGTCCTCATTGGTACCAGTCCCGCCACCTCAGACGCAACCGGACTGGTTCTCATGGATCTGTGCACAAGATCACCATCTGGACCATGCAGAACTCCCTGATCGACCTGTAGGTCCTTTCAGTGCTCAAATCCAGCCTCAGTAGCTGGAGCCAAAAGATTTCCTCTCATTTTCTGATGACACAAACGTGCTGTAACCATGGCCTCTCTGTGCGACCGGTGTTTGAACAGCTGTGAGGACCAAAGCGGGCCTTGAGTGAAGGGTTCAGCCTCTGAGGCACAAACAAACCTGCATCAGAGGTGTTTCCATGGATTCCGCGGTACTAAGCTGTGCGTCTTAAGCCTGAACAAAAGCGCTGATTTGATTAGATGCATCCTGGGCGCTGAAGAGAAACCTGCTATCAATAAAACATGCAGATTAGTCTTTAATTATTAATTGAACCTGAACTCCTGTTTAGGATGTCCCCACCAAACTTGTGGCCAAGGCGGTGCCGCTTCCCATGGCCGTGAGAGGTCACTGGTTCCTCAGCCCCAGGACAGAGTACTGCGTGGCCGTCCAGACCGCTATCCGACAGCCGGACGGCGAATACCAAGTGTCAGAGTGGAGCCAAGTGGTGGAGTTCAGCACAGGAGGTATGATGGGATTATTTATAGAGCTGGACTATTTTAAATAAAAGGAAGGGAAAAGAAGAGCAAAGAACTGCTGTGAGCAGAAGTGGCAAAAACTCCGTTTCAGGATAAAGTGATTAGCATTTCAAAGAATCTGAGTCTTCATTTCCCTTTCAATTTGGCAGATTATGCCATGGAACACCTACAGCAGCTTCTTGACAAGGCCACCGGCTCTGCAGGGAGGCTGCTGAAATTCTCTGTCTTTTATCGCAACCAGCATCCAGAATACTTTGACTTTGTCAGGTTAGTCCTGCAGTCTCGTCTTCGCTGTGGTTGTTATGCTGTATATCATGCCGACTTTACAGATACAGAGCTCAACTCTACATACACGTGTGTGTGTGTGTGTGTGTGTTTTGCTGAAATACTCAGAAATATGTTGAATGTTGAAGTTTACTTGATCTAAATGTAGCAACAGCCTATTTTTTATGTCGGTCTCTAACTTTAGCGTGCCAGAAGATGATTGAAAACACTAAAATAAGAATGTCTCCTCTTGTTTTTCTTTAGGAGGGAGTGTGGAGGTCTGATGCGTCCGGCCCTGAAAGACTGCAGCGGCAGTCATGGTTCTCCCATCAACAGCAAGCTACACGGAGTCTTCTTCAGTTGCAACACAGAGTTTGATACGGGCCTTCCGTCCAGGGACTCCCCCTACGGCCCCCTGCGCTTTCACATCCCTGCTGGACGCCTGCTGAACCCCAACATCAGCCTGTACTTTGCAGACTTCTACTGTATGTACACAGCCTATCACTATGTGGTCCTGGTGCTGGCCCCCGTTGGCTCGGAGGGAGACACTTTCTGTCGCCCTCGTCTCCCCATGTTGGACTTGGCCTCGAACCCCTTTCTCACATACGCTGAGCCCCACAGGCCCGGGGAGGAGCCCGTCTTCTGCCACGCCAGTGACGTCATACTGGAGGTGCTCTTCACAGACCCGGTTCCCTTGGACCAGGGCAGCGTGGAGCAGATCAGCGGGCACCACCAGCTCATGAGTCTGACCACAGCCAACGCCAAGAAGGACCCGAGCTGCAAAGTGTGCAATATCAGTGTGGGACGCTGAGGTGGGCGCGGTGCAGGGCACGTCCAGTCCTGATCTGATGGCATGCTGACAGCAGCAGAGTTGGCGGCTCATGCAGCGTGAGCCTGCTGCTGCCTCCCCCCACCCGCCCAGGTCTGAACTATAACACTCAGTATATCACAGGACAGTGTGTGTGGCAGATTATTGTCGTGATCACACCTGGAGATACAGTAAATGTTCAAAAAATATAACTAAAAGTCTTCTTTTAGGTCTGGGCAAGAAACATCTGTGTATGTGAATGGTTGTGTTACCCCCCCCACCCCAAAACAACTTACATTTTCTCCCATAAACATATTCTAAATTCATTTTGGATCTTGTTAATGTTTAATCTAGTCGTGGGAATAACCTTGTGACAGAAGTGAACCTCGCCAGGGTGATGCAGCTAAACTTTAATTTAATTTGGAACCCCCCAGAGGAGGATCTCAGACTACATGTTAACATCAATAAGACGTCATTCACAGGTTCTTTTTTACTGCTTTAATGGAGGGCTGAACGTCCCAGCCCACATTTATGCTGCTTCCACAGTTAAACGTGACAATAGTAGCTAGACCAGGCATGGGCAAACTAAGGCCCGGGGGCCACACGCGGCCCGTTAAACGTTTTAATCCGGCCCGCCAAACTTGAAAAATTAAATGAATAAACCTTGTTAATGTTAAATTTTCACTGCAATTCTGGTGTTTTCCCACTAGAAAAAAGACAGTCAGGAGGAGAGTGATGGTGATATCCTGAAGGATAACAGAACTTTCAGTGCTTTAAAATAGAAATGGTTATTAATTTTTTTTAAAAAGGCACATTTTATTCATTTGATTTTAAGTGTTTTAAGACTCATTCCAAAGTCAGATATTTTGTTGTAATGCTTCTCTTCATTTTCATTTGAAATTAAAGCTCATGTTTTCTCCATATCCCAAGATGTGTATTTTTTCTCCAATGAGGTGAGGTTACCAAAGCACTCCATCCATCCATCTGCTCCTGGTCCGGCCCCTTTGTCAAATGTTAGAACCCATTGTGGCCCACGAATCAAAATGTTTGCCCACCCCTGAGCTAGACTCAGTTTGTCAGAGCAGAACATTAGGAGGACGCCCACCATTCCCAGTCCTGTCCCTGCTGGTCTGTAACCTCTGACATAAAAAGGGAATCTGAGGAAAGCCCAAAAGGAAAATGGTTGTAGTCCAAAATCCAAAAGTTGTTGTGGAGTTAATGGGTTCAACAGGAGAGGATTGAAACATTAGCAGTAAAGTGAAGACTGTACAAACATAAAAAGAATCTTGAGTTAAGCTCTTTTATCTACAGAATTCCCACAGCAAAGATGCGAACTCACACAAACAGCAACACTGTAATTCTGTCCACTGTTGTTGTCCCAGAAGGGCTCAGCGTGGCCCCCCGGTAAATAAAACAAGCAGAACTCGATCTTCCTTTTGGCATCGAGCACTCTTGGAACAGCAATGTCAAATTCAAAGATGTCCGTCTCGGGCCCTCCGAAGCGTTTCTGCAGGTACACACAGGCCACATCCTGGTAGCTCTGCCAGGAGTCAAAGGTGATGCGCACGCGGACGTCCTTCTGGAAGCTGACGTTCCTGACTCGGACGGTGCCTTGCAGGACGTGGTCAGTGACGCTGCAGTTCTCCAGGGTGACCATGCTCTTTGCCAGCTTGGCGCGGAAGGCCTGGAAGTCTGCAGACGGCTGCGGGAAGCCCAGTTTGAGGCGCGTTCCTGGGCAGCAGGTGCTGACGGTGCAACTGTAGCCGTCCTCTGTCATGCTCCCCAACCCCTGCAGGGACGGCAGCAGTTCCAGGTCGGGCTGCTCCTCTTCATCGGAAAACATCCTCACCGCCGCTAGAGACAATCCACACGAGTCGGCGAAAAACACCCGTCTGTTCCTGATCGGGAGCGAGATTTCATCCTCATCCAGGATGCACGCTGCCGGTTGGCCCAGGCAGGCCGTGCCGAAGGTGTCTGCGGGGAAGAGGCCAGGCGGTGGAGGGCGCATGCAGGGGCGCTGGGGCTTCAGGATGGGAACCCACACGTGAGGACAGAGCTGCTTACGTTGGTTCAAGTAGAGCCTGACAGCGATCTCTGCGAGCCCAGCTGACTGGGCGGCGGACCGGAGACCAACCGGCAGGACGCTGACAAGACAAAGAACGAGACCTTTGCATTGACAGAGTCAGTGAGACTCAGCAACCTCACTGTCAAATACACAAAAATGTACTTGAGAAGGGTAAAAATGGTGACATGCACATCATTACTGGCAATACTTAATGACAATGTACATATAGACGTTTATATTATTTATGTATATGGCCTGCATGCTTTGTAGAACATGCAGCATGTAAAGATTTTGCATGTGCGTCAATAAATGGTGAGATAGGAGCCAGTTGTTGGTCCAGAGGTTCATAGTTGTGTATGTTGTTATCAGGTTTCTGCAGCGTGACATGCAGGAAACACACACCCACAACCACCCCCCCCCCCCCCCACACACACACACACACACACCCACAGTGTAGAATGTCTGCATTAAGCGTATCTAACAGAGAAATATGAGGAAACAACAATGCAACGCTGTAAATAAAGGACCAGAGGTGCACAAATGTCTTGAATCCTGAAAAATGGAAATGAGAAAGTTTCTTCCAAGTTTCAGAGAAAATAAGGTAAATAAATGCCACAGAAGTTTGCTTACGTTGCAGAGGACATCTCCATAGTCAGCCTGATGTGGGACCAAGATTCTCCTTGGCTGGTTCCAGTTCTACACACACGGAACACTGAATATAAGTCGCACATTTGGGTTTGTGTTTTCTTGTTAAGCTTCTACTTACAAGCTCTGCGGGGTGTGAACACCTCCGTGCCTGCGGCCGACTGCTGCACAGGTCCCGTTCTATTTATATCACCTCGCTGTCCTGGTGTCAGCTCCTCCCTCACAACGGTCCTGACCAATCAGGTGTCTTGGACCGCACACAAAATATCCATTTCACGTCATTCCCATTAAATATGCCTCAGATTAGCTGTACCTTTCTACAACTAAGCCATTTTAGCCTGACAGGTAAACAAAAATGATAAATGTGCGATATATGTGGGAGATTCGTGCCAAAGTTCATGTGCTCGGCCCCATGTCATGGAAACTATTGCAGTCATCCCAGACTCTATTCCCAGACCTGGCCTGTCTCCTGGCCCGGAGAGACAAGGGAATGTGGAGGACTGACATACGAGCCCCTGATTTCTGAATATTACCACTTGATGGGGGTCATGTCATGCAGATTTCAGGCATCGGTATCAAAAATTGGAGGAGCTTCAGCTGAGCCAGGAGACCAAAGTCTGGTCTTTTCAGGTCTGATGACTAAAATGAATCACCAGATTGATGAGAACATTAAACCCACACAAAGCAAAACATCTGATTTCTTTGTGAAGCATTTCAATATTTTGAAAATGAGTCGATAATCTTTATTAAAGATGCTACTTGCCATGAGCCCAGCACCATCATAAGGTTTTATTGCTCTTCCTCACACAGAGCAGCAGTGCAGGTTTTGGCTCCAAAGACAATTTATGAGAAACAGCCTAAACGCTGCTCAAGACAAACGGTGACTTTTGACCTATAAATGCATTGTTTGCAATTTGACGAATGCATATTTAGGAGTGGGGATCTTTAAAACATGCCAAGCAAAAGCAAAAATGTCCTTTCAGACATGCAAATGTATCACTCCATCACGTGCACTGTGGATTGGGAAGGACAGGGACGCAGGGGAGGCGATGAAATCTCACCTCTGAGTCAGATGATGCATCTGACTCAGAGGTCAAAGCCAATAAATGTGAATAATCTGGATAAAGTCAACAGAATTGTATTTACAGACACCAACACAACAGAATTCATTTAAAATTATGTAACCAAAGCTGTGTTGTGACACCGTTTAGTCCATCCAAAAATAACACAGCTGCAAACGCTGCTTCACTGATCAGAGTTCATTTGGTAATATGCTCCACCGCCGTCAAGAAAACCTGCACAAATATCGGATTTTAATCCAAGAAACGAGTCCTTGAACGCGACGGCAGCGACTTGCACGTTCAGCTTCCTTGTCAGTGCGACAGAGTTGGGGCCCAAACCATCAGTCCTGAAAAAGAAACACGATTAAAGTCCCTCTATTGCACAACAAACCAACAGCGCTGCCTTTTTAAAAAAAATAAAATAAAATAAAACATAAAACACCTCTTAGGAGATTAATATTGACTTGTATTGTCTGTTACTGAGATACAAACGTGTGCAAAAAAAAGAGAGCTATAAATAAATCCAGATGTCACTGCAAAGCAATGGCTTATGTAAGACGGCTGATGAGTTGACAGATGTCAGCAGGCGAGAGCCCGAGAGCAGGAACCACTTATTACTTACGTCTGTATTCATATTAGCTGCACGGCTCCAGTTGAAACGAGTGGAGCTATAGTTCGATACCGCATGAGATGCTGGGAGCCCTCTTCCAGATCCACAACATACTCTCTGCCATAAAACAGATCAGACAAACATCAGCCAATTTTGTCTCTTCACACGTCAATATAACTTGTAAATGAGCAACACCGCCCCCTAGTGGCGGCTGACAGCTCGTTTCAGTGGGATGAACTTCACCTTTGATCGTCTGTTTCAGGCTCAACCAGGATGTTCTCCTGCGACTCTTTGGCCCGCAGGAACACAAAGGAGTCCAGACAAGGCTCAGGAACTGGGAATACATCAGAACACAAAGGAGTTATGGCGAGGCTGCTCAGTGGCAGCAATGCTTCCAGAATAAAAAGGAGATAAGAGAAGATTTTCACCAGCTTTGAGCATATCCACAGTCTGAAGGTTGGGTGGCATCCGCTTCAGTGCCACAGCTTTCAGGTAGGCCTCCGTGTTGCTGTAGTACCTGCGCGTTGTACGACTTGTAATAAAGGTACATATTAGAGCAAACAGCTCAAGTTAAATTCCACTGTTCTCACTCTTTGGCGAAGGCAAACTCCTCCGGTGAAAGCAGCGACGGCTCTCCCGCCTGTCGGCACTTCTCCTTCTCCAACACGTGCGGGAAGAACTTTTCGATCTGACAGACGACAAGTGATCAGCGGCAGCGAGAAGATCGCTTGAAGCGCGGCATGTCTAAACTCACTGACCTTCTGCAGGCGAGAGCGCAGGTAGCTGCTGAGCACAAACCGAATCCGGTCTATTTCCATGCGATGAATGCTGGCCTTCATGTCGCCTTTCTTCACCCGCTGAAGGTTGGCGTCCTGTTGGAGGACAAGTGAAGGACGCCGTCAGCTATGAATCACGACAATATCGGGTCACCGAGAGCTTCAGTGTCACTGGAACAAAAATATGAGCGTGCAAAGAAAAACCGCCTAAGGTACACAGATGAAGGCATGTTTAGTCCTAAAAATCAATACTAGCTAATTTTAATGATATAAAATCATATAGTATGTTTTAGAGAAGAGATTAATTCGTAAAGATTAAAAGAAAACCAGGCGAACAAGTTCGTAACTGTCATTTCCATTCCGTCTGTCCTTGTTGCCATGGCAACACATGCAGCGCCGCCTGGTGGCCGCTTCTAGACTGCACGCAAACCTCTCCACGATCAGGTGATTCTATCTTCATTTGAATTCGCTATCATTGGTTTAACAATAGACCATAATGAGTTTAACAGCGCGGAACTACATTTTGGATAGTTCCTACAAACTCGGCATAAATCTATGCACATTTAATTTTTGGAAAGAAAAAGCGGCAGCAGCTGTAAAGTCACCATGTGAGTCAGCTGCTCCATCACGCACTCCACCACCTCCGATTTGTTCTCCAACAGCTCCGGCGAGAACTTCTCATTCAACCAAGCCTGTCAGTGAAGAGGACAAAAGACCAGTCACACCAGTCACACTGCTGGACTGGTTACACTACTGGACTGGTACACACTACACTAACACTTTGTTGTCAAACCGAACGACCGTGTTATTGTTCACTCACTTCTTCCAGTTTAGCGATCAGCTCCGCCGGCGTCATAACATCCTCCTGGCTGTCATCTTGGTTGACGTCGCATTCGTCCTCAAATGTCGCGTCTGACATTTTACACAAATACCCCGAATCACACTTGAGACGAGACGAGTTGGACCGGCGCGTTTTCGCACCAGGAACTTGTTTATTCCCGCCACGCCAGCTCTTCTCGCGAGATTTGTGTGGTATTTTGTCCCTCTACATGGGTTGCAAGGAAGGCGCTGTGTAACGGTGATTGTTGTCTTGTAGCCACGATACACACGCGCGGTATATTTAATGATCTTATTGTAAAGTTGTCGTTTTAAAAAAAAAAAAATCATGGTTGTGTTAATTGGCTGCTGCGATTGTAGTCAGAAGGAATAAATTGCCTGATAACATTGGCTCCTGTAAGACCTGCGACAGGACAAATAAACCCCATTTAAGTCCATAATACAGTATACTGCTCGGCAGACTTGTGATATTCAACTGTCATAATAGTTATAATTATACATGACAGGTTAACGTGACTGAAAATCAAGAAAACCAAAAAGGTAGACATGTGTCATTTGTATTTGCCCAAGCAGAAGTCCAAAGCTAACAGTCTCGGATTAAGTATTAATAAAATATTTAATCATTTAATAGTCGTGCTAAATATAGGCCAGTTTTTTTGTGTATAAAATGCTGTTCCGCATATTTATCACAGTAAATATGGGTTTAACTCAGCACCAGGCCTGCATAAACTATATAACTAATGTGACACTGGCATCTGTGCCTATAAAAAGCATTTCTTGTTACAAAACCTTGGTTTTAGATATTTTGGAAGGAATGCAAATGAAAAATGTTTTTATTTTTGGGAAATTCTGTTTATTATTTATACCTTAACCAGACTGGTTTATACCTTTTAAGAAAACAGAAAGAGGAGGTCAATCTCAACCACTGACCAAAAAAATGTAAGTTTAACACAGAATATTGTGCAATAATGAGTCACTGGAAATAATCTTCAGTTTCTGAAAAGGCTGTTTTTAGTTCATAAAAGTGGGGTTTTCCCACAAACCCTTGCTGTAAATAAAACAGGACAAAAAGGTTTCACATACTTTTATATTTAAATACACACACAGCAAATATGGACCAACTTTCACATTAGAGTGGAATAAGAAAGTTCTTTTTCTCTTGTAAAAAAAACAAAACCCAACTGATATTCTGATCTTTCAGAGATGTAATCTTGGTCACTGAACTGATAAATATGCTAATCATGACAGATTTAACCGGGTGACTTTCGGGTAATTTGAATTTTCCATTGTAGCCCTGAGAGATAAAGAATGCACCTGTTTTGTTGTGCTTGGAAGGTTCTGGCTGTTTCTCTGCACGTTTGTTCATGATTCACTGCTGTGACTTTATTTCCCTCCAATTTGATTTAGTTTCAGGTGGGCAAAACAGTTCCGGAGCCACAGAATTGAGCTCAACATTCACGCTGAGGGTCGAGCCATCCAGACGACACAGTACACTCAGAAATTGTGGGGATAAATAGGGGTCATGGCTGGGGAGAAGTATCCTGTTTGGGGGGTCAACTGTGGAAGTGTGTAGGGATATTGGTAAACAGCAGAGCCAATGAGAGCAGACTGAGCCAGGCCCACTGGGACCTGGTGGTACAGGAGCTGGGACGGGGGCAGCCTCATCCTGTTGGACAGAAAGGCGGGATGTAACAGGGACTGCTGCTGAGAGTCTCGGCCAGCTTTGTCGTAGTTTGACAGCACGCATGACTGCTGGCGGCTGGCAGTGGGGTGAGACAGGCCGTGCTGAGCGGCGGGCGCTTTCTGAGGCACCGTCCTGGGTTTGTCCCTCTTCTCCATCTGAAAAGGCCACGGAGACGTCGGCTTTTTAGCGCAGGGGGGATAGTCGTCCTGCTGCAGCAGTCTGACCTGATGGCCTTTAACAGGTGGCCGGATGGGAGCGGGCCGCAGCGGCTGCACAGATTTGGGGATGACTTTGGTGAAGCTGGAGGTTGATGCTGGAGCCCAGTCGGACTTTATGTTAAAAGTGGGATGTGGGCGTGAAGCGTGGGGAAAATATTTGTTGCTTATTTTGTGGATTGGCCTCCACATTGAGTCTTTAATCGAGTCTGCAGGTTGGGAGTTATCCTTTTCTTTTCTGGATACCTCAGCACAGCCTGAAGTTTTGCGTTCCTCACTCCAGCCAGACTTATTTTCCCCGGAGGCGGAGGGGTTGTCAGGCAACTGGGGTTTATCTCCGTTCTCTGCTGCTCCGTCATCTGAAGAAACCGAGTAGGGAGAAGGGCTCCTGGAGGAGAAGGGGGACAGCGGGACTGGGGAGCCATCCGAGGAGTTGCAGTTGTGGCTGGAATAAGCCTGTGCAGGGGACTGGGAGCACTGGATGACTGAGGGCCTCTCCTTCTCCTCGCCCTGAGGAGAGCTCAGGCTCGCCTGCGCCATCCGCTTTTTCTTCTCTAGCGGGGAGATGACCTCTCCGGCAGCAGAAGGGACGTGAGCGTTCCAGGGGCTGGATGTCGGCACCTGCACGAGGCGAGCGTAGACAGATGTGCACCGGTTGCCGACAGCTCTGTTTGGCTGGCGTGGGTCAGGGGCGGCAGCCCAGAGCGCAGGGAGGGGCTGCATCGCTGCACTGCTATGACACACAGCTTCAGGAGTCCTCCGTGGGAGAATCTGGAAAATAACACACAAGACGTCCCTTCACCTCCTACCTAACACACAGTTTTGGTCCTCGTACTGATAGATATCAGCCTGCTTACCTCAGAATCCATCTCTCTGTCCGAATGAGTTCTTTTCCTCTTCTTTTCAGCCTTTTGGACCTTGCCATCCAAATTTCTCTTATATGGTTTCCGTGGTTTGCTCGTGGGCAGAGGTCTATCGTCCTCTCCTTTCATATGCCTTTCAAACGGCAGCACCAGCCTGAAGACAGATGTTTTTGTAAGTATGGATCGGGTGATCGGTATATCTGAAAAAGAATCAGTCCTCACTTTTCATAGTGTTTGCGAGTGCAGGTAGCAGCACTGGTGCTGCCCGGACTTCCCCCCAGCTCATCGTACACTTTCTTCCAAAGACGCCGAGCTGTCACCTGTTGAAATATATAAAACAGGGATATTGAGGCCTTCAATGGTTCCCCAATAATTAGCGCATTGTCAAAACTCCACTTCTCAAATCAAAGTCAAAATATGAAGCATTTCATTAATGTTGAATCTAAATGATGTTATTTTGCCTTGAAAACATTTTTAATTCTGTCCCACCACTCAACATTTTAATAAACAATTAACAAGAACTGGTTGTATTCTCCAAATCTTTTTTTTAAAACCAAAACAAAACTAAACACTTCTGACATGTGATCAAATGTGTGCATTCACTTGGGAGCAGACATTTTACCACTTCTACGTGCACCCCTGTAAGTGACAGTTAGAAGTATGTAGAAAGAATATCGCGTTGTATGAAGAGAAAGTTGAACAGTGCAAAACATTGCTAGAGATCCAGTGGTGGCGCCCCCTGGTGGTCGTGTGAACAATCGCACACATCTATTGCCCTTTCCTGTCGTGCAAAACTAAAAACTGAAGCTGCCTGTAAATCAAGGCGGAGGCGTTACATGCTAAAATACTAATGTTGCTCTAGCGTTCCCTTGTATTCCATCTGCATTTTTCATCTCAGCTCTCTTGTTTTAAAGTTGGCTTGGTTCACACAGCCAAATGAAGAAGCACTCACAGAATCGTAGCCTCCAAGTTTCTCCACAGTTTTGTAGATCATCCAAAGATTAACTGCAGGGGACAGATCACGACAGATCATGAGAATACGTCCAGCTTTCCTGCGTAGGATGGATTCCGCAGCCACGACGAACTCACTCTGCTTGAAGCCCAGATGTGGGATCCTTTCTATGGGTGATCCTCTTTCTTTCATGAACGTGTGCAGGCTGGAAACAAAGGTCTTCTCTTCCATATGCACACCACTGGGCCTGGCTTCGTCTTCACATTCAGTCATGGAGTCACGGATTTCAATAACAGCAGACGCCTGCGGTGCCAGACACATCAGCTTTTTATAGGACACGACTTTGCATTTATTGTAATTGTTATAAAATCCAATCATTTACTGTCAGTGCCTTGGTCACAGCTCGGTAAGCACACACTCACACACAGCCATCTCATGGGATACAGAGAGGAAAGATCAAAGTCGGATAGTAGGGTTTTACCACTACTTTCAATAGATAACCGCTGCACATCCTGTCTGGAGAGAAAGCAGCAGACTTGTGAGGTTTTTGGTCTACAGGCGTCTCTCACTGCTCTCACAAACAAACAGACCCAGACGGTTTTCATAACAGGCAGGAAACAAGCAGTGACGAAGGCAGGAGCCTTTCTTTGGAAGGTGATAAGTGCTGACGTCGACCCGAGCGTGGCTGGAGAGGCCCGGCGCCAGAAATTCACAATGTCACTCTTTGTGGTTTTAAAGGAGAAACGAAACAGGGGGAGGCACACGTCATTAAAACCAGCCGTTAATAGGAGGATGAATATGGAGGAAGGATTCAGTTCAGAGGACGTTCAAGTCTGTTTATCCATCTGTCCGTCCATCTATTCATCTGTCCGTCCATTTATCTGTTTGTCCATTTATCTGTCTGTCATCTATATATCTGTCCGTCCATTTATCTGTCTGTCCATCTGTCTGTCCATCTATCCATCTGTCCATCCATATCTCTGTCCATCTGTCTGTCCATTTATCTGTCCGTCCATCTGTCTGTCCATCTATCCATCTCTCCATCCATCTATCCATCTGTCCGTCCATTTATCTGTCCATCTGTCCGTCCATTTATCTGTCCGTCCATTTATCTGTCCATCTGTCTGTCCATTTATCTGTCCGTCCATTTATCTTTCTGTCCATTTATCTGTCCATCTGTCTGTCCATTTATCTGTCTGTCCATTTATCTGTCCATCTGTCCGTCCATTTATCTGTCCGTCCATTTATCTGTCCATCTGTCTGTCCATTTATCTGTCCATCTGTCCGTCCATCTGTCTGTCCATTTATCTGTCCATCTGTCCGTCCATTTATCTGTCTGTCCATTTATCTGTCCGTCCATTTATCTGTCCGTCCATTTATCTGTCCATCTGTCTGTCCATTTATCTGTCCGTCCATTTATCTGTCCATCTGTCCGTCCATTTATCTGTCCGTCCATTTATCTGTCTGTCCATTTATCTGTCCGTCCGTCCGTCCGTCCGTCCGTCCGTCCATCCATCCCTTCATCAGACAGGTGTTAAACGATTTTGACGTTGTCAATATCTAATTTTGAATCACCCCTTCAGAAGCTGCTTCACTTCAAAGCCAAACACTGTAAGACAAAAATGACTCAAGTTGGTTTCACGTTGAATCTAGTTCCTCTGCGCAGTTCCGGGTTCCGAGAACCAGGCCTGTGGAGTGAGTAATAGTGGGGGTACTGGCCTGTGAACCAAGACGGCCTCAGAGGAGCCTGCTGAGAGAATTTAGGGCTCGATCCTCCCCGTAAACCCGTGCCACCGCCACCGAGTTTTCTTTCAGGCGTGATTCATGAAAACGGTGCGTTTGTGGTTATTTAACAGGAAACGTCTGCGCTCAAAGCCGCACGCTGGAGCCTCCTTCAACAGGCAGACTTTTGATTTCCATTCTGTGAAATATTTTCGAGGGCTGTTGCTCCTGGAAACGTGCGTGGGCGACGCTGATGTCAACGTGGCGATACGCGACTCTTGCGATGACTGGCAGCGTCGCCCACCGACAGGCCACAGAAACCACGGACCTCACAACTGACATCGGCCTCTGGAAATGTGCCGGGCCGGCGTGCACGGCTCATATTGCTGCCTGCCTCTGGTTTCAGCCGCCAGAACGGCCCCTGCCAGGACTTCTGCACTTCTGTGACGTCTCTCATATTGAGCCAGGAGGGGTGTGAAATGAGCCTGATCTCAAAGGGGGGGAGGCTAGAATCGCAAATTCCTGTTGTCACACGCAGCCTTCAAGCTGAAACAGCCGTCCACGTGCAGGCCTGCGCGCACGCGCACTCAGACAAATGTGCTGCTATCTTGAGCCGAGCGAAAAGGGAAATGAGAACGACACATCACTCATTAGGTGCCACTTATTAACTGTAACTGATGACGGCCGTGGCCAACCGCCAATAGCTCGGGGCTGATGTCAGCGCCTTACCTTCGTCTCTGGCGCCTCCTCTTCATCACCGGCCGACATCTGGTCGCTCTGCTCCCCTTGAGCTTCAGACATCGAGTAAATTGGGTTTACAGATCAAGCTGAGCATCATGTATGTATATATAATAACTACAGTCAGTGGAACACATTGCCAGCTGAGTAAGATATAGAACCACAGGTCTCAAACCACTTCCTGCTCAAGAACAAAACCACTTTTGCATTTAACACAATATATTGTGCAGTGTCGTTGATTCTATAAATCTTCTGTAAGGACGGTATTGATGACCTTTGGCGTCCGATTCGATTCTAAGAACAGCTGGTCCCCGAGCTCGCAGCCCTCCGCCCACTGTAATATCATTTATGTACAAAGCCAATATGCCTCTTGCTTGAGATCACTGGTTTCCTGTGCTGTGGCTTGAACTTAAATTCTGCTTTCAGTAGCCTTTGACTTCTCCATTTCTCTAACATTAGAACACTTTTTAAAAAGCTCCTTAAAAGCGTGCAAGTGCGCGCTAAGCCTGGGCCAAATCAGTCATTGAGGTTTTACAGTGTGTAAACTCTTCCCAGGCGAATATTGGCAACATTTCTATAGCTTCATTTTTTCACCGGCAAATAAAGTTTTAAAGTCTTTAAAGTCTCCGTGGAGCTCTGTAAATGAGGCTTGCTGAGAGCTATAGAGCTGAAAATGATTCTCACCCATTTCCAGGTGTCTTCAGATCTGTGGTCCAACCTTGTTGTGACAGTAGTTTGTGCGTCTTCAGCTTCACACCAGCGAGCAGGAAGGTGTCTGCAGTCAACTCGTTCATTGGTCGACAGCGGACGAGTTTGGGAAACCGAGTTTCACATTTATTTTCTCTTCAGCGTCTCATCTTCTGAGTTTCAGACACCCCTCCCCAAAGAAACCTGCTCTTCATTCTCGAAGTTTTATTTCTAAAATCTAGTAGATATTGAGTGGGTCTATCATTGACTGAGGGAAGAATTTAAATGTACATTTACAGTCTTACTCATGAAACCACAATGTTGCAATACATATATTTGGGATATATCACATGGTGAAATCAAGTTTGTGCCTTTAATTTTAAAGTTGCTGATGTCTCCGCTCTGTCTATAATGTCCACAGAGACATCTCAAGTTTGCATAAAGCAGAAATACTTCCAAGAACTAATCAAATATTCATTTTTCTATTGTACTAGTAGAATATAATGGCTAAGATTAGAGATCAATGTGTTGTTAGCATTTACGTGTTGTACAATAATGCAGCAGAATCATAGTTTACATGTTAGAGCTGTCATATTCTGCTGTTTCTTTTCTACATTTAACACCTGCAGAGGGGATTTGTGCATACTTGGGGCTGCAAAGCCACCGGAGCCCACAATAAATACGTAGACGTCACAGATATCAGTCGGATTACCTTCGAATCGGATGATTTCTATGCGAACTGATGCGCCTAGAACGCTCATATTTAGTCACTTTAATTGGAAGAAGTTGACTTCAGTGTTCCCTGTACTGCCGACCACAATCTGAAAGATCACAAGTTAATAAAAGTCACACGTTTGGGTGGAGGGCATTTTCAGGAAGAGGCTGAACTCAACTTCTTTAAAACAGTTTCGACTGGCCATTGTCTCAACGATGCTGGTTAAAAATAAAGCAGCGGAATGAGCTCCTGCCTTTATTCACATAAATCAGCATTAGTTCGTAGCGGAACTGGGATGCTCTGCAAAGTTTAAAAGCCATTTTTGTCCGTCTATCTCACTTTATTCCAACTCGCCCCAGGTGACGGAGAGGGACGATTCAGCAACGATTAACATCTCAATGTCAGGAGGGCACGAACTCTCCAGACAGGGATTTTTTTCTTTTCTTGTTTTTGTGATCTGACGTGAAGAAAATGGAAAACCCTCATGCAACATGTGAAATTCATGCTTACTTCATGCACAATTGCAGCTTCTCCGTCCTAAAGGCATCAACAACCGCGGGGAACAACGAACAACAACACTTGCCGTGACAGAAAATCCCCGACATTCATCTCAGACTTTCACTGACATATGAAGACACACGCTACGCGTGCGTGTGCAGAAAATACCGTGAATCCATCACGGGAAAGGAGCAGCAGCGTCCTCGGAACAACCCGAGACGCACGCACGCACGCCAGACCTGCAGGTGCAGCATGAGAGGGGCTTTTAAAACAGCGCACAATGGCGCACGTTGAGCTCGGTTCGAGATGAATTCTGTGGTTACAAGTGTTGATTCTGAAACTGACCTATGTGGAATAAATTATCCGACTCATTGAGCAACGTATATAGAGTTGACAATAAGGACCAAACGACAGGACAGGAGTGACGGTGGGACGGTGGTTCGAGACCCCATTTTGACGCCTGGCTGTTCCTGGAATTCTGGTGGAAATGTGAGTGCGGTCATCACCTTCAGCTGTATTCAGAATTTCTTCACAAACCTCAGTGTTATTGCACACTTGGTCTGCAATTCATCGGAACTATTTTGTAAGTGAAGGATGTGGGAGACATAAAAGTCAAATTGTTCGTGTGAAATTGAAACTCATGTATTAGAGGTAAATTCCCCAGCTGTTGCCTCATTCCAGGAAACGGATTGTAGAACACAAAGCGAGCGTGTAAACATCTGAGTTCCTGTTAACCCCCTGAAAATCCCTGAAGATTTTCTGTTGCTGGGGTAAAACGGCTGCCGGCGAATGCAGCTAAACAGAAGCCACGAGGTCACGATGCAGTAATGTTTCTTTTATTAGGAAGAATATCTGTGCAGTACAATCAGGAATGACTAGAACCATACAACAAATACACCGTGTCCTTTTGTGTCCATCACTTGATTTTCTTGAGCCGTCCAAACATCATCGCCGCACCTCCCCGTACAGCTCCACCAAGTAACGCTTCATAAATCAACCTCAGACCAGCGAGATGAACAAGAGGAAAAAGAATTCTTAGCTCTGTGTGACCTTTACAATTAAAAAAAAAACATGTTGAAATCTTGAATAAGCTAGTTCAGCGGATTAAGACCTGAAATGAAAACCACTACAGGAATCACAGTTAAAGGGCATTTCTCCAGTTGATGAACTCCCCATTTAAGCCGAACGCCTACAACACGGCAACTTGGTCCCCCCACCCCCCAAATATTCACTTCAACCAGTCAAAGCAAAACAAGGTTTTGAAATTCACACAGGATGCAAGTTCAATCACGCAAAAAAGGAAATGTTTAGGAAAGGCAAAAACGGTTTGACTGCAGCCGGTACCGATTTTCCTGGTTGAACTGAATTCCCTGGAATGTTCAGGAGCCAGATGCTACAGGAATGCTAGCGACAAGTGTGGTGTTTAAGATGTCGTGCTGCATCACGCTCAAGGGTGAAGACATTTAGGAACATTTGGATCTTCACGCATAGCCAAACCAAGTCATGATTAATATTCAACGTCTTAATTATGGGAAGCTTGAAAAGCTCTTGGCCCGTGTTTGCTCGGCGCTCCAGAATGATCTGCTTCGCTGCCGACCGGCTCACCACTGCGACCTTCCTCGTCCCGCATGGGTGAAGATCTGTGGTGGGCGGGGGAGGGGGAGGGGGAGGGCAGCGGTTCTGGCCTAGATGAGCTCCACGTAATTGGCCGGGAACATTCCAAAGTGTCCGTCTGGACTGTAGCCCCTCCACCAGCCTTCGTCTATCATCTCGATCCCGGTGATGATGTCATCGGGGTCGAAGGAGATCTCCGTGTCGTCAGCTGGAGGAAAGGAGCAGCGGCTCATTAGCTCAGAGTTGTTCCGACCCTTACGTCAGTGAAATTTTGTTTTTTTTTTAAATTTTTGCCAGCTGCAGCCACACGATTACAGTCATAACTGTGTCATTCAGATTTCAGATTCAGGTCCTTTATTGTCCCACACGGGGAAATTTACAGCGCAACAACAGCAAGATCACGCAGAGAAAAATAAGATAAAATCGAAAAGAATAGAATTTGGAATATATGTATATTTCCAATAATCCAGGTAAATGGATACTCAGCCCCTGTATACCTGTACATAGGGTGAATACAATATACATGTCAGCTTGTGAATGATGTAACTGCTGCTCATAGAAGTAAGTGAGCTTAAAAAGGTCAACGGGGGAGGCTTTACGTCAGCCGTTTCAATTTTGAGCTTCTTGTCACGGATCAAGAGAAAGAGCAAAGGTCATGTGTGAATTCGTGAGCAAAACAAAACCACGTCAGCGCTCACAAACATCAGAACTGCGATTATTGAGCCGAGCGTCTGCTCACTCCACTCATTTAAAGATGCCCACAATTCACAGCTTGTGTTGATAAGACTTCTCAAACAGCCGCTCGCTGGAAACACATCAGGACTTCCTGGAACTTCCCGGAACTCACCAGCAAGAACTTGATGATTAAAGATGAAAACTGAAACTCACCGGCCTGGTAGTCATACAGAGCTCTGGCACAGGTGCCTTTGCCTGACGTCTCCTCTGCAGGCACCTCATACAGGTTGTTATCTTCCACCTGGCAGTGAGAATACAGTTAAAACAAGCCCCAAAACACTGGATTTCAGCACAATTGTTCCATTTAAAGAGAGCCAACAGCTACCTGAGCAGGCTCCTCATGGGTGGGCTCCTGAACGTAAGAGTCAGCAGCTGCTGCTTCCTCTGCAAAGAGAAGAAATGTTACCCTGGTCGTGGTCAACAGGGAACAATAGAGAATATCTCTGTTCTTCCAAAAAAAATGAAGCAAAACTTCTGCTCATTCAAAAAAATATTTAAAAAAACCCCCTCAAAACAATGACTGGCAGACATCTGATCAGCAGAGTCACAGGATATAAAGCTTGTAAAGTTTGAGGACGTTATATCCGCTCCAGGACAGACAAAAACATTCCTGAAGAAGCGACATAAATGGGCGTGATGAGGACGGACGCGTGCGGAACGGACCCCACCTTTTAACCTCTCCTGGGGAGCGGCTTTTTCCGGCTCATCGTACTCGCACCTGGACTGTCCGTCACTCACATCAGGCTCTTATCACACAGAAACACAAGCACAGACATGCATGGATCCACATGTGCACGTTCACAAGCCCACGCAGGCTAAAACAAAACGTGCCCCGGGGCATTCTTAGCAGCACGTTCTACTCACGAATAATAGGAATGACAGCATCGTGGGAGATGGAAAATGAATGGAAGCATAACAAGTAATGGAAATGGAAACATGATTCATGACAATAGAAACAACAATATGGGAGAGGAGCAAGCAGGCCGGGGTGGAATATGCCCCCTCGGCGATCTCCGTGCGTATGTGTGTGTGAGCTCACACCTGCGGCAGGGACCGGAGAGGCGGAGCCTGCTGGCACCGGAGAAGCTCGGCGCTGGGATGAGCTCTCACACAGCGGCTTAGACAGAAATGGACTTTGCAGACGCCCTGAGCCGGGACACGGGGGAACCACCACGTAACGCGCCGCACAAAAGGATGAAGATGACAGAGAAAACAGTCCACAGCTGAGCCAAGGAGGCGTCGTGATTGAGACGCGGCAGGAAGTCAAGTGGAAAACACAAGCAGAACTGCTGAGTCGAGGGCAAATATTAGCGCGGCGAGGTCCGGAAGGTCATACCTGGCTGAGGACTGGGAGGGGCAGCAGGGGGCAGATCTGACTCGCTGGGAGTTATTCCCCTCTCTCTCTGTTTGAACATGTCTCTGGGGTTCACGGCGCGCTGGGAGATGAGTGAAGCGGCCTCCTAGAATACCAGTAAGAGAAATTATGATGAGAAATTATGATGAGCGATTACGGGTTTCTGGGGGAAGCACCGCAGGAGGAAAGAACCATTTACTGTCACACAGATGAGGCAGCACGTGGTGAGGATCACACTCAAAGGTCGACGTCAGAACGTGAGCGAGGACAGAAACTGGGAAACAGCGATGACAAGCGTCACAAAAGGGGGAACTCACGTTGGCTTTTTCCACAGATTCCCCTCTCCTGACTGCCTTCCTCTCATTCTCCTGCTGCTGCTGCTCCTGATGGGGATTAAAATCATGCCGCGACCTTGAGAAACAATTCCGATCACTTCCTGATGTGGCGCCGGGACGACAGAACACTCACCCAGCGTTGCTTCTCCTGCTCCCTGCTCTCGACCTCCAGCTGTTGCTGGTGCTTCCTGTTGGAAACAAGAGTGGCTCACAGGTCAGACGGCGTGCTTTATCAACCGCCGCGGCAGCGTTTCCTTTGCTAGGCCTACTTGTGTTGATCGATTTCAGCAGCCCTTTCTTTGTCTCTTCTCTCCCTCAGCGCTGCTTCTTTGGCCTCTCGGTCTTTCCTCTCTCTCTCTAGCTGCTGGCGCTCCTCCTGCGCCTTGGAACGCTCCTCCAGCCGACGTTTCTCTTCTTCTTTCTGGAAATAACGACCGGTTGGCGACGCTAGCCTTTGACTGGTCATTGTGAAACTAATTATGTCCCCACTGGGTCAAAGTTGAGCAGAACAGCGAGCGTCAGTCTATCTATGACGCCCCGTTGCTGCAAAGTTGCACTTTTTCACTTACAACCAACAACGTCACGTTTCAATAAAAGGAACGTGGCAGCCTGGATTTTTAACTGGGATTGGGCTGAGACTTGTGGGCAGAGTTAGCCACATCTGTGCAGCAGCAGAACTCGTATGGTCTTACCTCTGCCTGAGCCCAGAAGTTGCCTTTGTTGATCTTCTTGATTTCAGACATGGCGTTGGTCTTCTGGTACACAGAGCCCTAGGTGTAGGATGTTTTGATACATGACACAGCCTGTATCGTGCAGCTGAACTAGATCTGCCCGACATGATTACCCTCCCAACATGGAACACAAGGAAACAGTCATACCACAGGACCCTGAGGCCCGCTGTCCAGGAAGCGGCTGGACGTTTCTTTGTGGAAGCTGTAGTTGGCTCCAGAAGCTTTGGCCACCTTCTGCATGATCACCTCGGGCTCCACGTCCTCCTCTGTTCTGGCATTTATCGTGACGTGCGCCCCCTAAAAACACACAAGCACAAGTTGAGCCCAAAGACTGCGGCCTATACTTGGTAGCTCCATTCATATTCCACTTCTAATCATATCTGATATGCCGCATCGGCAGGCAAATAAAGCGTCTACAGTTAATTTAAATAAATTTGAAATTCAACACAGGAGTTAACGTCACCTTAAGAAAATTTGCAATGGAGCTAACATGATTTGCACAGAGGCCTTTCCTGGCATCATTGACTCCTTCTCCGGTCTGAAACAGAGAGGATTTCTTTAATAGTCATTTCAATAAACATTCTGAACCCCCAGAATGATGCGCAGCACAAACCCAGTTGATGAGAACATATTTAGGCAGACCGGAGTTTGGATCCTGCACTCGGCAAAATGCATACATGACTTTTCCGCTGTTCAGCTCCTCCACCAGCTCCTCCAGGCCTCCATCTGATCGGCAAAGAGTGGAAAAACATCAAATGGTTCCTGTGGTCCGTTGTGTAACTGTGGGTTTTCTCCCTTCCCAAAAGCGGGGGTCGGGAGCACGGCATGCAGCGCTTTGTGCGTTTGCTCCGCCGCTGCAGCCGCGTGCTGACAAGGAAATTCTTTTGCACATTTGATAAGTGCACGGCATTAAGAGCCTTCAAACCTGACAACAACGTCAACTCACCCCCCTTTTCTGCAAGGCGGATGTCATTGCTATTTCCCTCGTAGGTGAACAAGGCCCTGTGGAAAACACAACACTCAGCAAAATGAGTAGGAACAAATCTCAAGGATAACGATGTTTAGGAGAATATTGCAAGGGGGGTTCATGGCGCCACATCTGCAGCCTTCCCTTGGAACGTGTCTGCTTTGGGTTAAGGTCCCACTGAGGTTTAAACTACACTAAACTGTATAGCAGACTGCATAGAATCGGAAATTCTGGTTAGCACTAAACCATTTCCTGTGATGAATGAGTCGTTATTTATCAAGGTCAAATGTGGTTGGAAAAGGGATTTTTGTACGGCTAGAATGTGCAGTTGCCATATCAACCAGGGAGTAAAACTGTCATGTCCATCGGTCTGGCATATTCAGGTTTATAATTAGGCATAAAGAGTTCTGCAATGATGAATGAATACAACTATCTAATTCTGAATGATCCAGAAAATTCTTGTGCTTTTGTTTTCTTTTCCAGATTACAATTTCAGCATCTTTCTTTCAGAAACAGAAACCCCCCTCTTGAGTAATATTTACAGTACAGGATCATCAATTCTGGCCTTTCTGTGTCACGCTGACACAGAAATGAAGCCAGCAAATGGTTCAACACCTATGCTGAAGCAGAATAATGTGAATAATGGCGCAGATTAAAGTGGGAGTCGTCTGCAGGGAGCTTCGCAGCAGCCCCTGAGATTCAAGTCATTTAGGTCATCGTTAATTATGGAGGCGTTGTCATTAGCACAGTTATAACAGCTTAATTAACGGAGAGGAACTTCTGGCTCGACATAAGCGTTCGGTCTCTCTTACCAGGAAGTGCCCTTTGTGCACAAAATAGGGCAATCAGGCAATATAGAGAGCAAACAAAGCAGCCAGCGATATTAGTAATTGAGATAGAGTTGATTAGTTTGCTGGTGGAACGATGCCAGGCTAATTATCAAGGTTAGTAGCTCCTAAGTTAGTTAGCACCACGGTCCTAACACGTCAGACTGGCAGCACATCAGAAAGCTCTACCAGCACGTACATCATCTTACAGATGAACATTTAGGTCAACAGAAGTTCTGTAGTGATTTATAAAGACTGGCGTGTAGGAAGTTACCTTTTCTTTTACCGTTAGGTTAACTTAACTCGCCAAGTGGCTCGATGCTAACGACCACCGGAAGCGAACACACCGCCTGCGTGACAAAACCGTCCTTTTCGTCCAAAACCCTGCTTCTTACCAGTTGGTGTCGGCTTTTTCGTCCACGACTTCTTTGAAAGCCGCTGTTAATGCGGGGCCGTTCTTGCTCAGGTTGACCGCCATGGTTGTGCTAGTGCAGCTAGCCCGCTGGCTCATCCGGGTTGCGCCCTTCCTACCGGGGGGCGGGGCCACGCTGCTGCGGAACCGGAAGCTCTTGTAGCCGCTGGCTGCCGCAGGCTGCACGGCCGCGCCTGTTGTTTACCTTTCTGTAGCTACATATTCCACCAGAAAACTGGGTTAATGATAATAAATCAAGCCGGACAAGAGTGTAGCTAAGCAAAGAGCAGGGAAAGGTTGAAACTGCGGCTTCAGCACCGAGAAAAGAACACAACAGTAAACCAAGATGAGCTTTATTAATGTAATGACAAGATCAACAATTGTGACGACTATATGAAGATTTGCAGGTTCGTGGTGACAATTCGAGCACGCGTGTTCCAAATTTTAAACTGAATTTCGGCCTGCAGTTTAAAAAAGAAAAAGAAAAAAAGCAGGCTTGAATTTCGAAAAGAAATGTGATCAAGCAGAGTTTCATGTTTACAGATCAAATGAATCACCCACCTAGGTGCCAGAGACCCAATAGCAAGTTTACACTTTATGACTCTCATAGATATATGTGTATATACAACACGAGGGTTAAGGCTACAGTTTGAGTCAGAGGTGTAGGCAGATGAATGATAACGAAATCCCTGATATCTGGCAAATGGCTGTGAGGAGGTTCTCCAGAGTGCAAAGCATGCCAAGCTGCCTATATGAAGTCTATAGAGCACACTGGACAAAAGAAGTCGATGTCTCGTCACTCAAAAGATGAACTGAGGATCCATTCATTCACTGGAAGAAACTCAGCTTTCAAAAATAAATAAATAGCCAGAAAAAAAACAACAACACACAAAGTGTCAACTAGTCTGACTGACTACCACACACACATGCACGCACACATCTTTTTCAATTGTGGTTTGGCAGTCTAACCTTTCACTGCATTCAGAGGATATATTTTTGAAACCGTTCGGTATATATGATATTTCAGAACCTGTGTTGATTCTCTACAGCAGCTAACGATGTTAATAGTCTATATTTGGTGCCTAAATCGTGGTGTTAGATCTACAATCAAAGCTAATATTTTCATGCTTTTTTCGGGCCCTTTCTGGATGAAACAACGGATAAAGCCATTAATAATCAAACCGTTCCCTTTATATTGGCAGCGTCGCATGACGCCAAGAGAATTCTAACTACTTTACCCAACAGTCACAATGGATTATATTGAACTAATATTACACCAGGACACATCACAATCATTTTCAAGCTTGGTGACATGGAAAATAAACTAACTAAAGATTAAATGATACAATAGGAAAATACCCATGAGTTGCTAGACAAACTGCTAAACTGTCACTGTTGATTATTAATCCTGAATTTAAAAGCCTGTGTAGACCCAATTCAAAAGATGAACATTAAGGGAGGTGCTTAAATTAAACAGAGATGGAAAATAATCCCCCCACCCAAAAAAAAAAAAATAGGAGCAAGTGGTGGAACAACTACTGTAACCAAAAAAAATATAGATATAGATATATATAACCCCACTCCAGGTACAGAAGCATTCAGAAACTGCTCATGTTAGGGAAACTCAAATAACAAGTTATAGCTTGTGGGAAGGGAACAAACCACTCCTGGAAGCATGAGGAGCATTCTTTCGTGTGTTCCCTTTGTGGATCGGGGAGGCTCGTCTCCGAGAAATATGTAAAATCCCTTTTATTTATTTAAATTAGAAATTGAATGTCTGTGTAAATCGAGTGAATTGGCCCAAACGCTGACAATTTGGATCGAACGTGTCAAGCTCCTCGTTTTCCCAGCATGGTTGCGGCTGTCAAGGCTGATGATTTGGTTAAATACCTGAGTAACTGCGCTGAGGTGGGTGAACGGGTAACCTGTCGGACAACCACCGCTGGGGCTTACTAACGCATCCTGTGTGTGTGTGTGTGTGTGTGTGTGTGTGTGTGGATCACGTGTGAGAGAAAAGGACGCCGGCCTTCACCGCACCGACCCTGCCTGAGGCGAAGCCTAACGGCGCGTCTCCAGTGTCTTTGAAAACCAATAAATATGGTTGCAATTTAAAACGCAGCGTCTCATATACAACCGTTGTTGATGTCGTTCACATTGTTTTAGGGGTGAGACAGTTTGTGCCAACAGGTAGGCTGCTGGTTATGGCACCGCACCGCCACGATGTGCACAGGGACCATTCTGCCTCAATTGCACCAACATCAGAAATAACAACACAGAAAGGCCACTAAAAACATGGAAATACAATACTAACAGTACATCCAGTGGGACACAGACAGTACCTCAGACACGAGAGCCATCTCTTGTTTCAATCCATCTGTAGAGTAACAATGATATGAAGAAGAAGAAGAATAAGATGCTTTATTGTCATTGTACAAGATTGTAGAAGGAAATTTCGAGAGATGGAGGCTCAACGGGAGCCGCTGCAGTTTTGGCCGCGCCGCCGCTGTTGATCAACCTAACCTGTTTGCTTTTAATGGTGGGTGAACCCGGAGCCCCCGGAGGCTCCACAGAAAGGCCTGTTGTAACTGGGGATGGACCCCACGACCCTCTTGCTCTGAGGCAAGTGCTAACCACTACGCCACGCAAACTATAGACAGTGAAGATAAATGGCAAAACCGAAATATGGTCAATCACAAGAGTAACAGTTTTAAGTCTGAGTGTTGCGGTTTGGACTGTGAAGAGTTTCTGGTATTCCATATGGGACTGCTTTAAGTAGCCCATCAGGTCCTGCGCTGCAGATCCATACAAGGCATGAAGGACATCACATGGTAGCAGCTCAGCACATGGAAAGCCAGGTGGCACTGTACCTCATTGTAATGCTTCCTCTTCCAAAAGATGAGCCGTGGTCTAGTCTTATATCCTCTGTTGCTCAGTTGTCTCAAGTTACAAATTGAACGTGGTTCTTTTGTTCTCATCTGTATTTCGTTTGTTCTCATCTGGCCTCCGTGCTGTTCTCACATGGCGTACTTCTGTGTCCAGTCTCTTGCTAATTTGTTGTACCTGTGGACGACACATTTTTGTCCTCAGCTTCGACAGCGACAGCTCGACCGGAAATGACAGGTGAGGGGCGGCGGGGATCTTTCACTCACCGTTCCCGGTCAGCCTTGTACGTGTGAGCGATTTCTGGGACCAGCGGGTCGTCCGGATTAGGGTCGCAAAGCAGAGAGCAGATGGACAATAATACTGCGGAAAAATGAAGCAAAGGCCCGGTCATTTCCACAGCCTCAACACTGTCAGGCACGTTTAACATACAGCCGCTAAAAGGTCACCAAGTCTGACCAAGAGGTCCATCAAAATGATTCAAAGTAAGACAAGACGTTGCTATGTGGGCTCAGGAACCCTGAATATGTATCTTTGCACCACCCCTGTTGGTTTAAATGACAAAAAGTCTGCATTTTCTAGCCCCCTTCCTTTACCTTTTGATACTGTAAGAGCAGGTGACCACTGAGATCTCAGGATATCCAGGCAAATACTTCCATTGCTGTTGATATTAGGGTGGTATATTTTGGTTGTGAATGCAACCTGCAACAACAACAAAAAAAAGAATCGTTTGCATTTTGTTTCCCCTCAAGCGCCAATAAAAAGTCAAAGCAGTAAGTCCGGCAGGGACGAGCGAGCTGCAGCACGTCACTCACCTTGGGTGGTTTGAAGGGGTAATCTGTTGGGAAGTGGATGGTGAGGAAAAACACTCCGCTCTGATACGGACTGTCGCTCTTCAGAAACAAAAATAGACGCAAGATAAGCTTGGAAACGCCGGTTTGGTTGCAATTGTGCTTATTATTGAATATTAACTGGACTGGAATACAACGGACACTTACCGGACCCATTATTGTTGCCTGCCAATGAAATACTGTGAAGGTGGGGGGAAAAAGGAAATGTTTAAAACGTCTAACATGAGCCAAACCTGCTCGAATACATTCTCGAGTCTACTCACAGTCATCTCCAACAGGCCCGGCAGAGCACTGAGCAGGTGGGTCTCTCTGCAGGTCTGACAGCTCCTACAACAAAGGAAATTCCTTCAGTTGGCTTTGGGTTGCACGGTGAGGTTAAAAGTCATCAATAATATGCTTCACAAGACACAGAAAAGGTGGGTTGGGGGCATAATATGATACTTTTTGTGGCCCAACTTTGGACCCTTTCCCCCCCAATGAAGTGAATATGGAGGCTAACTGAGGAGGAACCGATACCAACCATTAGGGTTGTTCCCCACAGAACCAGAAAGGCTATGATCAATAATCAATGGCCAGTAGGTACCCACCGAAGGCCTATTTAGGGACAAAGACGTTGTTTGACGCCGTTTGAAAAATCAGCCTATTCGGTTATATAAATACCCACCGTGGCCCATTTACCATCCCATATATGGCAGCAATAACACTGGCGTTCACTTCTGGCGAGCAGAAAGCAGCTGTCATTCAACCACAACCCATCACCAGCCCATCTCAGAGGCCGCCAAGCAGCAGAAAGACGCGACAAAAGCCGAGCAAATAGGGACAAAATTCAGCTGACTCCAACCAAAAGGCGCATTGTCCCGAAGCTCGCTGCTAGCTCGCTGCTAGCACACCCCGACCCAGCCAAATGGCCGGTGTAGCTCATCGCGCTAGCCACACCAACGAGCCCACCGACACGGCTACTGCCAGTGGGAAATTCCACGTCCAACACGAAGGAAGGAAGGCGCCACGATGGGGGTAACTTGTGTGCCGGACGGGAGCCAACGTTGCCGTTGTTGTTGTTGCGATGCGCAACTGCTAGCTTGTGCTTTGTCACCCTTTCCAAAAAGCACAAAGCAAAGAGCGAAGCTGAGCAACAGCCGTGCGCGGTTTTTTAGATTCACTCGACAAGAAACAAGTCTACAACGTAAAGACACCAGAAAGAATAAAGAAAACAAGACCCCCTCACCTTCTGAATTCTTTTCAACGCCATTCTATTAGTGGCTAGGCCAGGGTAGCCTGTCAGCTAACAATTAACGCTAAAAATTTTGGCTCTTTAATTCACGTTCTTCCAAGCCTCCCTTCGCGTTTAATTGAACAGCAGCATTCAACAGATGACGAACTCCGCTCTTTTCTAATTGTCCCTATAGCGAACTCGCAGGAGGAATCCGTGTTTAGGTGTCGTTACACTCCAGATGAGCCCTGTATTTTGTTGCCTTTAGCCTGTCTGAGCCAGCGCTGCTGCCCGATCTGCACCCGGAACGCGGCCCGCTGCGCGCCACCTCTGCGCATGCGCAAACAGGCTGCGCCGGGAGCAGGACAAAAGACGGTCGCTGAAGCGACGAAAGGCTGGAAAAGAACATGTTTTTTAACAGCTTTTTATTATTAACGTGTCGCTTGGGCGTTTGTGCTGGGCAAAGATTACACTAAAAGAAAATATCGTCTTTTTTCCGAGTTGTAATCATTAAAGGAAAACGCAACATCTTGGTAATAAATGAGTCTGGAAAACATCGCTGATTGCTGGAATATGTGTGTTAAAAAAAAGACCGAAAGAAATGTTGGAGAGTTTGCTCTCACAAAAACAGGATTTATTTTCATACTTGCTGAGAAAATAAGTATTTCCATATTGAAGAGATCGCTTTTTTGATCGAGCCATTAAACAGATACAGAACAAGCATTCTAAAATAGTAGCAGACTAAAGGAACAAAGGATTTTAATAAATTACAAAAAGAAATAAAATAACAATAAAAGGTGGCAGACCAATTCATTGATGTTGTAAGAACTGAGTGAAACTGTCGGCCTGCTGTGGATTTTCTCTTATTTATTCTTATTCTATTACTCTGTTAGAAAGTCAAAATAAAACTTCGGTTCAGTTCAGAAAATTGCACATTGTAGCTCCCGTTTTGAAACTTAGCACAAGCTCCCACAAGATGTCGCTGTTTGAAAAGATCAAAACTCCGCCCAGGACGGACGGGCCAACTACAGCCAACTACAGCCAACTACAGCTCCATCAAGTTGATGTTTCTTTAGAGACTCTAAAGAGACTCCAAGTTGGAGTACCGGGTATTGTACTGTGTCAAATGTAGAGTGTATATAACAAGTGTAAAAGCCTGTGACAATGAAGTTGTGAGGAACAATAAAGGGGAGAGTTGTGTTATTGGCACAAACATAAGAATAAAGGAGGGAAAGACTATAGAATTGTTCATTCAATACCCATTCATTGTAAATTCAGCTGCATGCTTCAGTATATCTGCCTCGTAAAGCCTCATGAACTTGCCTTTATATGCGTTAAACAAGGGTGAAAAAAGAGCTCTCATTATTTTAGCGAGTAGGCATGAATGAGTGGCAGTGTTCATTCTTCTTAAATGGCTGATTCAGTGTCAGGTTGAGGATCCTATCGTCAACGTGACACTGAGGGGAACCATTTTCCTTTGGAAAGCTGAAGATTCCTTTAGATAATATCGTATTGTTTGCTCATGTCTGTGCTTTCAATGACCTGCCTGTCCCCAGGCCTGCCTGTAATCAGATTCAGGCTGCAGCAGAGGTAGCAGTTTAGGGGTCTGCGTGTGCACCAGGGCCCTGTGCTCAGAGTCTGCCCTCCCTGGATCAGCGTGAGGTTTGTCAAGCCCGAACTTTGCATCCTAAACCCTCAAACGGCTGCCGCGGCTTTTTCAGGGTGAAGGCAAAATAAACGGAGCACAACGCCAGCGAATCGACGCCTTTTGTTTGAATCGTGTGTGGGGGAATTTCCCACCTGTATCCATATGTTGAGTTTTCAGTTACATGGCCAAGGTGTGAATGTGTCGGGACCGGGATGATACGGCTGGGGGTTGGGGTCTGGGGTGGGGGGGCAGCTTAGTTGACCTGTCTGGTGAGGAATGTTGCCCATAGTGCTGTTATTTGAAACCGCGGATTCAGCAGACGCCAGCGACTCGCCTTCGTTCAGTCACATGAAACATCATTACTAGAAATTGTGCCGTGCCTAACGGGGAGTGTTTCCGTTATTAAGGCGCTGGAGCGGTCTGAGGCGGAGCTCTCTTCCCATGGTCGCTGAAACAAAGCACATAGGAGAACTGTCATTTTCAAAATTAACTTAAATAGATCTTGTTAATGTTTGAATTATCCAATAAAAGCGCAGGCGATTAATGCCGAGCACAAGCTGGGCTCAGAGGTGTTCTACCTTCGGTCAGGCCGTTAACTTTCTGAGGGCCCTTCTGGGGAACAAAGCGTCGTTGTTCCTGCACACTGAGGGACGTTTGTTCTCCACTTGTATCAATGGTCTTGATTTGATTATACATCCAGGCAATAAGTGCAAGTTGTGCTCATGTTTGCAGTAAAGTCAGCAGTCTGCACAATCAAATAATTCTCCAGTTTAGCCACTGGAAACGACTGGTTATGGCGTGGCGTAATCAGCCCTTCACGGCCCATTTCCTCCACTGTGATTTGATTTTGCTCGCCACTCTTACGGTGCCCTTTGACCTAGAAAATCATCCCTAAATTTCTTCGCATAGGGTTTGATAAATCAACTTGCAACTGAAAATCCGGAGGTTCCTGTTGCCTTCTCCTCAGCAAAGCTGTTGCTTTTTATTTGGCTTAAGTTATTTAAATGTAATGATTATTTATAGATTCGTGTTTTTCATTCACAGACACCAGATATGTTTGAGGAACAGTGGTGCAACGTCTGCGTGTGAAAAATAACAATAAAAAAAACACAAAATGAGCAGAAAATGAAGCCTTTAAAGTCTTTCAATGCTTTTATTCCTCAGAAAATATTGTTGTTTCTATAGCAACAAGTGTAAGTGCTTTAATGCTATTTTTAAAAAAACCAAAGGGATTTTTGCGGGTTATTTTATTATTTGTTATTTTGTCACTCTCCCCAGTTGAATTTATCTTACAACCCACAAGAAGAGGAAACAGACTGAAATGAGAATCAGTCTCCTGTGAGCGTCTCCTCTCATCCACCCCTATCAGATGTTCATCACGTGGTGTTTGGGCACAAACCACACTCAGAGCCATAAAGACTCCACGATCCTTGGGGGCTGAGCACTTCACTGGGGATCCCCAGAGTCTCCCTGGGACCTCAGCTCGTGTCGCGGTGATCGACAGCCCTGGTGAACATTTTACCGCGCTGCCTGTGAAACGAGGAGTCTCCAGGGTGCAGAGGTGACAGTGAGCAGCGGAGGGTTGACGGAGAGGTTGGGATCGGAGCGGCTCATCTCCAGCGAACGCGCTCCGTCTGTTTCGCTCTGCTTGAGGATTTCAGCTTTTTGCTGTTTGTTGAGTTTCCTTCAGAGACAAAGGAGGGATTTCCTCTTACAGCAGAGAGGCAGTGGCAGCACCAACCGAAAGCTTCGCGGTCCCCTTATCAAGCACAAAATCTGACAAAGTATAAACTCACCGTCTGCAGACTGACGCAGGGTTGGAAATAATATTGATGAAGGGGGAAAAAACATCTCTTGTGCTTCTACTTCAGTTGCATCGTTGAGTGTTAATTTGTCTCTCTACAAGGATTTGGATACAAATATTAAGATTTTCTCCAAGTCCTTTATTTTCTCAGTTATCAGTACTGATTATAATACTAAACAGAGGAGAAATGCATCAACATTTTGGTATCAGGTATAAACCTGGAAGAGAATTGGCCCCTGAACCTGTTCTGAACCTTGTCGTTCACCTGTTCCCCACATCAGAATGGATTCGTTTCGACTCCCAGACTTGTGCGAGCTGCCAGGACGAAAGGTTAAAGTGTATTCAGGGTGTTCACAAACAATATAAAGCAAGATAAGTCTCTTAAATACGAATTTAAGTGCTTGTGCTGCCCAAATCTTTGCAATCCTTGTGAAATCAAATAGGTGTGAGTTCATGAACGACACACGCAGGAGTGTGTTCCTGGCCACGCTCTGTGGTGCTCTGTTGGAACCTTTCAGCCAGGTATAGAAGTGGACACCTGTTCACATTGTGCAGAGGTGTGTGATTCTGTGAGTGTGTATGTGAAAGCAGAGCGACCGGGAGGTGTGTGTCTGTGTGTGTGTGTGTGGGGGGGGGGGGTCCATCCTGTCACACAATAAACAGTTTGTTTCCCAGGAGTACCCTAATGTTCCTGTTGTTGGCTCCGTCACTGCACACTGGGAAACGTCCTGGCTTCTATTGTCCAGGAGGTCAAAGGTCACAGGATGCTCCTAAAGGCCTAAAAGGATAGCAGAGAGGTTGGATAGAGAAGCATGATAAAGAGGCGCACACACACACACACACACACACACACACACACACACACACACACTCTCTCTCTCTCTCTCTCTCTCTCTCTCTCTCTCTCTCTTAAAAAAAATCAAGAGTAAAAGTGCTTTGTATTCCCAGCACTTGTCACATTGTGGCTCATTCAAATCATTATCAAGCCTTTCAGGAAATGAAATCATGCTCTGGCTATTACAAACAGCCCTTCCCGGCTGCTTTTTAGTCATCCCTGTTCTCCGCGTGTACAATGTTGGTTCTTGTGTGCCTCCTTTGACTTGTTCCCCAATCTTTCCCATGCAGGAATGGGAAATTCAATCTGGGCAGTTAAGGAGTGAGACATATCATTAGAGTAAAAAAGAAAAACACAGCAAAGAAAGGGCTGCTTGTATTGTGTCATTTCCACAACAGAAATGTTGCTTTAACCACAGACAGCCTAAACACGGGCTGAAAGCATGGAACAGATACACGGATCTGATTGCACGGGCCACCAAGCCAAGAACATGATCATTTGTATAAATGCTGTTTTGTTTTGTCGCCTCATAACAGCAAAAGTTAACAATAGTTAAGCAGTGGCCACATGTTTCCATGCTTATTTTCTTCTGCTTCTTCTCTCTCTCTCTTTTTTTTTAGCTTTTCAGCCTGCAGCCTGTGTGGTTCTTGGAGGAATGGAATGATACAACTCTCCAGATATTCACGGGGACACATTCATCTTGTTTTTGGAGCTTAGCTGGAGCGTTCAGAAATATTCCAGATGCTTGTTTGTACTGCGCTTTATCCTTTAAAAGAACACCTTCAACAGCAACAAAAAGAACTAACTTTATTGTTTGCATGCGTGCAAGCCGCTATAACATTGCGCTGACGTGCACGCCATCGCTTTTATACACGGAAACCTGGCCAATATAATTTGGACTTTCTTTTTTTGACAAGAAGTTGCAGAAAAGCTTCTTCATGTCAAATTGAAAACTGATTTTTATCCAAGCAAATGTCAACTAAACACATTACAACGTGCAGCTGGGCGATGCCGACGTGCGACGACTGTCGTGTAACAACGGCGCTCCACTCCAAGCAACCAACAGAAGACAAGTCAAGACAAAAAGGCCGTGAAAAGATTTCAAAGCCACCAGAAATCCCACCGAGACGCCTACGACCACTGTGGAGACGTTAGCTTCATCGGCCCTGGCAACAGGTAGGAGAGCAGGAGCCGATGGTGAAATATGGTCACATGATCTCAGGCCAGCGGAGAATTTGGGGCTGGTCTTGAAATGTTGGCTTCACTTCAGGAGGAACCTGACAGAGTTGAAGCTGTTTGAGAGTGAGAGGAAATAACGGTTTTAAATTCACGAGAGCACAAAACACACAGTCATTAAATGTCCCCCATGAGAAAAACACCGATTCTATACTGACAAGTGTGAAGATATCAGTATATTGGTGCTCTTTTCCTGGAGATTGGCATCCAACTTCTACATGTTACGTGTGTCTGGACGATAGATTCAGATTTCTTGGATTTGCTGCAATGTGAACGTGTGTGTAGCTCCTGTCATGGCAGCGTTTTATATTATGTATGTGGTTTTTTATGTATAAATAAGGATTTCCATTATTATTTTTATTTTTTATTGATTTTTCTACCAGAACTTCTACTTCTCGGGGTGTAATTTGCAACTTTCATCGCACTTGCAGTAAGAAATTCTATCAAAAATTGAAAGTATTCCAGATCAAATGACCTTTTCTCCCTGCTCCTGCTGCCCAGCAGCATCATTTCAGTATCGTTTGACTTGTTATCCAATATTGTTATTCAGTGTCGGCTGACTTGTGTGTCGTAAGTGGAGAAGGTAATAAAGGTAAGAGGAGAGGCGCACGGCCGTCCTCATCCTGTAACCTGAACAAAATGCTCACAGTTGAGTTGCACGCAGCGGGTCCTGCTGCAGGCCTTGACCCCCCCCCCCCTTCCCTGCACGTCCTGCTCCGTCAGATCAGCTTAGGAGTTGTGCTGGAGCGGAGACGTGACAGCTGGAAATGGTTTGAGGCTCTCTGAGTGGTTTGTTTTCAGACAAAGCTGCAGGGAATGGAACGGAGTCGCACGTGCAGGTTCGACTGTGGCCGTCGCCCCGGTGTGCTTCGTGCTGCCGATACTGTAACTGCAGGGGGGGGGGGGGGGCGGTAATTGTTCTCTCTTCACAGCGTCAGGCTGATCGGAGCCACTCGGGTATCCCAGTTATGTCTCACTATCTGAGTTTTAATTTGACTCCTTGGTGCTTTGAGCACTTTGACCTATCGGGGATTCATTTCCTGGCCTGTTGTGTTTCTCTCTGAAAGTGCTTCTGGCATGATTTGGATTCGCACTTCCCAGCCCTTCTCAGATGGTGAGGTGCTTCTCTTTCTTCATGACCAAATAAATCTGACTCGTGCCAAAGGGGGGGGGGGATTGAAATTGATTTCAAATTCCCCTGTTTGCTGTCTCCGGGGGCCCAGCTGCACTGCATTCTGTTTTCCATCCGCATGGTGCAGCTGCAAAGTTGAGAATTACAAGTGAAGGGGTGGGCCAACACCAGACAGAACTGATTCACTTTCACTGGCACGTAACATGCTGTTGTGTTAGCGATAACAGTGTGTAGTGTGGAAGAGCAAGTCTGGATGAGCTTCTCTTAAACCTGGCTTTTAGGTTTCATGATGATTCTTTTACTCTAAAAGATTTTGCAAGTGTGACATCAACGCAGATAAGATCACCCAACAGCACACATCACTTATTTTATGACCTACGTGGTACCTAGACACAAGCGAGTGTTGATGCTCCTGGAGACGGTCCAACCAGGACCGTTGTGCAGCTGGTAAGACATGTCTGGGAACTAAATCATCTTGACATTGTTTGGTGATTCTTAATAGAAATGTCTGAATGTCAATGAGCACAAATGCCCAGCAGGTTTGCAAAAACTTGTTCTCTTGCCTGAAAGCATCCAAACGCCTGAGCAAAATCCACAGTCGGAGGTGTGTGTGTGTGTGTGTGTGTGTGTTCTTGTACTTGTACTACATTATGAGACATGGTTTTAAGGTTGTGTTGGGTTAGGGATTAGTTGGGACGGTTAGGGTTGGGAACTGGGAAATTCATTGTCCCTATGAAAGTCCTCACAAAGATAGAAGTACAGGATGTCTGTCCGTGTGTGTTTGTGTGTCTGCAGTCTTTTACATTACATACACAAGGAGGACCAAAATACAAGTTTCACCTCCATTGTGAGGGACTTGGTCTTTGGGTTAAGGTTAACATTATGTCTATAAAGTCAATAAACAGACAGATATCCAATGCTGTGCGCACGCGTGTCGCATGTCTGTGTACATGTATGCATATATACATGCACTGCTACCGAATAGGCCAGAGAAAAGCAGCACTTGTCATATGGAGCAACATGTGAGCACGCGACAGTCAAATCGGAGGCGTCTACCAGCAGCGGGTTGAGCCGTCGGACGCCCCGGAGGAGATTCTGTCCCCGCGCTCACACATAAAACTGATGGCTTCCATACGTTGAGTTTCTGGGTGTAACTAGCTAAAAACAGACAACACTAATAATAAGTGCTCCATGTGAAAAGCAAAAGTCCTGATGGACTGGGAATAATGTTACCATCTCCTGTGAATACATGCTGGTAAAAGCCAGAAAGGAGGCTAAAAATATGCAGAAGACTTGTGGTGCAGTTTCCCAAGGCCAGAGAAAGGAAATAGACTGTCAGTTTCTCCCTGACCCCTTTACTACCCCCCTGTAGCCTCCTAACAACCCCCACAAGGGATCCTGTCTCTATGTGTAAAACAGACAGCCCAAAAGCATCCTGGAAATTCTAGAGCCATGAAAACAAGGGGACGCGAGGAAGTCCAGTAAGCCGGGTATGTGAAGGGCTCAACGATCCGGAGGCCACACGGAGCAGGCGCCAGGCCCGAGGAGCCAAAAGAGCAGCAAAGTCATTGTTGCTTTGCCCGAGTGATGCGGACGCCTCTCGTCTGGAGTGTCTCCTCCAGACGCTGTTGTGGACATCCAGGGCAGGTGCAGCTGCTCTCCACAAGTAGACAGCAAAAAAGCAGCAAAATCGCCATCAGGCTTGGATGTTACAGCTCAAACTTACATAGACAAAAGCCTTTTCCTTTCAAATTCGGGCAACATTTGGCCAGGCCCTGCTGCGTCAACACTGGGGGCTACACAGAGGAAAACAATGGCTGGATTCTTCTGGCCTGAAGATGGCTATGGGAAATGGCAGGGATGCCTGGCCTGATAAGTGACGGAGAGGCTCGAGTTACTCCCAGCTGTCTGCAGCCATGCATGCCTCTGCTGAATGTATGGCTCACACATAATGCAAACCATTTCCTTTGCAAAATGCTCATAAAGAAGAAAAAAAAAACCCAAAAACCTGCTGGACATATTAAATGAAGTCAGCAGCCCCTCACTCTGTTTAGGTTTACAGGAAAGAATTCCTGGCCCTCTGAGGAGTGGCGCCGTGCACCCTCAGCTGAGAAAACACAGACAGTTGAGGACTGTGACCCTGTGAGGAATGATGTTAACTAGATCAATAAAAATGTAGCATGCGGACAGACTCTGACTCAGGTTTTTCTGGACAATCCCAGCAGTCACAGAGCTGTGAATGCTCCTCTGTCAGAGACATGAAAACCTGTTTTCTCCTTATGAAAAATAAATCTAGAGCGCTTCCACGGGCAAATGCTTGATCCAAGTTGCCACCAAGAAGGGACACCAACTCTTAGCATCTCCTCAGCACCACTGAGGGGCCTCTTCCTGCCCACTTGGAGAATATAAGTGTGGTGAAGCTGCTGCAGCCTCCAAAGGAGAGTGCTGTTGTCAGGCTCTTTCAAAGCAACCTCCGTGGGACAAGGAATATATGAACATGTATTTCAGGAAAGAGCCTCCAGTGAGCCCTTGGCAACATGTGTAAATCCACACTGGAGCATGTTTGATGTCTCGTGGCTCCTTTCAACAGCAGCAGTTTTAAACATCATTTTATAAAACAACAGTCATTTCCTCTATCTGAGTCCGCTAACGCCACCAAAGTAACGTTCTTTTCTGGCGTTTTTCTGCAAACAAACAGCCTCTGGTCCCAAAAACCCAACTGCGTTTGAAAGAAGGTGCAAACTACAAATGTGAGAAAAGATCAGCATAGGGGGAAAACGTTTTAGCCTTTTCTTGGCTCAGGTTCGTGTTTCAGTTACACCCCTACGGCAGTAAAAACTGTCATCTAATCATATCCTCACAGTCTTAAATGCCATATACGCCCACAATAGCCTGGAAAAGGGACCTTTCTGTGGATTAAAACGGATATGAGGTTATTTTTGTGAGATTCACAATTGTGTGAGGCACTCCCATCCAGACTTAGCTTATGACTGAAGAGGTGAGGTAATATGGCACCGCAGTGATGAAGACTTGTGCAAGTTTGTCTGCAGTGGAAGAAAATTCTTCAGGGGGATGTTGTTGCCTTTGCATGGGTCAGAGTGTTGGTACACAGTTTGGGTTGATGGTTAGCGTCAGGTGATCCACATATACGGCATTATCACATGAGCTAAGGCTGCGCCAATTCATATATGTATAAACTTGTAAAACCTGCAAGTTTTGACATTATTACACTTCTGCCCGTGCACACCCTCACACAACTGATTTGTGTGTGTGTGTGTGTGTGTGTGTGTGTGTGTGTGTGGAGGGGGGGGGGCATTACACCATATTACCATATTTTAATAAATTAAAACAGAATTTGCTAACCAATTAGCATGCTAGGCAAAAATGCAAATCAGCATTTGCTAACCAATTAGCATGCTAGGCAAAAATGCAAATATTAACATTCAGCTGGATCCTGTCAAACATCACTATTTGTTCATCATCAAACATCACTATTCAGCTGCTTTGTGCCCCACAAAGAGTGCCTAAAAGCTGAAATACACTGGTTATTAAAATATGCTTTTTTACAAATGATTTATGACTAATACTAATCAGGAGCCAGTGAAACTGCAAATACTTCTGACTTTTAGTGAGCAGGAAATCAGGAAGTGCCTCTGGGCCGTAAGATGGAAGGTTAAAAACAAGTTCAAACTAACCGAACTTGTGTTTGAAAATGTCTGACGTGGGAATCAAACAGCTCGGGCAGCCACTGGAGCGTGGGATACACCTGTTGCCACACTGCACAGGTGTCAGGTTTGGATTGGGCCTCCTGTAGAAGAGCCCCTGTCCAGCCCCGTCCAGTAAGGCTCATATGCTGCAATACTGCATCCTGCCACTAGAAGGCTGTCAAGATGCAGGAAGTGTCTTTGTGAGAGGCCTGTGGGACAGGCCAGAGCTGTAGGAAGGCTCTATTATCACTATTAAATCCTATAAATTATTCATGTATGGATTTTTAATATTCAACCACCAAAATGCCAAATGAAGGTGGGATGGCTGCGTTAATAAAAGAGCATCCATTTAGGTTTTCCTAAAACTAGACTGCAAAGATGTGACACACCTCTGTAGATCACAGGGAAGAGAGGGGCTGATGCTTAACCCCCCCATCCCAAAGTGGTGGACCCCAAATTGTGATGCAGGGATGGGAATTACTGCTGAATTAAGCGCGGCTTTGATTGGGAGCTGCTTGACTGCTGGTTGGCAAAACATGAAAGGACGACCTTGAATCCCCCAAAGCTGGTATAGACAGGCGCCTTCTCTCTCCTAACCTCTCGTGCACACGCAGAAATACAGCCTGGCGTGCACATACAGGACCGGGAGAGAAGCGTGCGCACCGTCACGTACGGAAAGGCCGAGGTGGAAGGGAGCAACTTCAAAGTGAGGCAGACGCAGGGACAGAACCCCCTGAATAAATTTACCGGTCACCAGTTGATCTGCCTCCAGGCTAAGATTGCGGCTGTGCGCATCTCTCATGACCCCTCATCAGCTCCCAGTTAAAACCGATCCGGCTCCAGCCAGGCGGGAAGGAGGCACAGGTGAGTGTGGAGGAGGGGAAACACGTATGAGGAACTGGCTGTACGGTTGCTCTTGGAGAAAATACAGCTTCTTTGCCGGGTAACAGTCTCCTCGAGGCCCAAACTCTGGTTCTGGAAACGTCTTTCTCCCTTTAAAGGCTTTACGTTACATCACAGCCCTGGAGATAAATGAGGGAGGCCTGTTTAGTGACTCCTCCTGCACGCCATTATTCCATTCTTCGCTTTTTTTCCCCACTGTTGACTTGTTTTAATATTTGATTTCTTTATTAATCATTCATGAGGCGAGGGTACGTGTGCGGCGAGTGTGTTTAATTACACCTGCAGGGACATGTGCGGATCATTACATCCCCGACAAGCTTGCGAGAAACGTCTCCCTTTCCCGTATTTTTGGAGGAAAGAAAACTCAACGTTGGGCGACGGTGACTGCGGGTGACGAGAAGCATCATTTGTCTGCATAGTGTGGGCAACAAAAACATCGAGGTGTACCCTGAGGGCAAATATCCACCTCTGTGTGTGCAAGCAAGTGCAAACGTGTGCTTCTGTGTACAAGACCGGGCCACTGTCTCACTATAACTATGCTTAGTGTGGCTCCTGCAACTGTATACACACACCGACACTCATGCACGCACAATCACCCCAGAGTGGGGAGCTAATGAGGTCCATGGAGACGCCGCTGGATTGTCAGTCAACCCTCAGCTCGCTGACATGCAGCTGACAACATCAGTGAGTCTTTTTGCTCCAGCTGTGGAAGCCTGTCCGGTTGCATCGGATGCAAAGGGCGTCCGCCACGATGGATGGGTGCTTCAAAAAAAAAAAGTTTGCGAGGAGACGCTAAAGCCACCGAGAGGTTGTTAGGATTTATGGGGAGGAACACACACAAGTTGGGACTACTTCTTGTTCTTCTACGGCTTCAAGTGAAACCAGGCCTCCGATCCTGTTCCTCAAATCAGCGTGGGGGGAGGTCTATCAGTGTGTGTGTGCGTGTGTGTGTGTGTGGTGTGTGTGTGTGTGGGGGGGGGGGGGGGGGGGGGTCAGTGCGTCTGTACAGCGGCCGAACCCCAGGTGTTATTGTCTTCACCAGTGCATTGTCCCGGGATTCACACAGACGCGCCATTCACGTGGCACGGCGTAATGACGACTTTGTTATTGCAGCCTCTGTCATTTGCGCGCGCGCGCGCACACGAACGCGGTGTGTTGCCTGTGCTCACCTCTGCAACGCAGGTATCAGACCACGTGAGCACGCTCAGATTTGCACAAAAATTCTGCTCATATCATTTAAAAAAAACCCGCCCATGTCCACTCAATAATAATCAGAATATTAATTCTAATGAGAGCCGTGAGTGGTTGTTGCACAGCCATGTCTTTGACCCCCCTCCCAGCCTCTGCGGGGACTCTCTTGGTGCCCTGAGGTTGAAGAATAGCTGATCTGCTGAATGAAGTGTCGGTTTTCAGCGCAAACTCCTCCCCTGCGAGCGGGTTGCGCTTTTTCTTCCACTTGAACGACCAAGTAATTTTCAGGGCGCATTCTCCGGCAGCGATGTGGAGGGAAAGGGCGAGCTCGACCAGCTGAATTCCCTCTCTTTTTTTGACGCATTTTAGGTGGTTTCTACAAGAGTTTCTAGAGTTTGTGTGTCTCGGTACCGCGGCCAAGCGTCGGTCCTGTGGGAGGAAAGCGAGGGAGAAGTAAAGAAAAGTGCAGCCAACGCGTGTTTTTCTTCCTCCCTTTTCTGACCCGAGCGCCAGTTTCCCCAGATATGGATACCAGGAGATGAAAACGGACGTGTTTGTCGCTCTTCTCTGTCGCCTGTGCCGCTGGTAGTTTATGTGGTCGCTCCTCGGCTGCACCACGGGCACGAACGCGCGCACGCAGGAGGCTCGAAGTTGTCCGCAGGCTGCGAGGGAGGCCAAAGTTTGCCAAGTTGTTGCGCATCCGGGCGCCGACGCCAAATCTCCACCGGTGCTTCGGTTCAAAGTGTGGATTATTGCCGCAAGTCATGGACCGCGGGATCAAGTTCTGGGGATGAGATCGGAGTTTTAAAACATGAACACTTCATTGTAGTTGACAACTACGGCGACACGTTAGCAGCAAGATCGTTTAAGAAAGAAAGCAAAGGTGTTCTGGACAGTCGTTTTTCCTGTAATTGAGCTTTTCAGCGAAAATGCCACAACTAAACGGGGGCGGTGGGGATGATCTGGGGGCCAACGACGAGATGATATCCTTTAAGGACGAAGGGGAGCAGGAGGAAAAGATATCCGAGAATGTCTCGGCGGAAAGGGACTTGGACGATGTTAAATCTTCCCTGGTGAACGAGTCCGAAAGCTCGTCCGACTCCGAGGTAAGAGCCGCGCGTCCGCGCAACTTCTGGCTCCGAGGGGGCGAAACGCTTTTATTCTGCTAAAACTTCCAACCTTTCTTCTTCCTCTGTCAGCAAGCAGAGAGGCGCCCCCAAACCAGAGCCGACTCAGAAAGTTATGACAAAGCCAGGGACTACTTTAGTGAAGGTAAAAGCTAAAGAAAAGAACGCGCCGCGCGCTGTGCACGCTTGATTTGCGCATGTGGAGTCATTAACCCTGACTGGTCTTCATCCCTGCAGCGCTGAGGAGGCAGCAAGATGGTGGCTTTTTCAAGAGTCCTCACTACCCCGGCTACCCGTTTCTAATGATCCCAGACCTCACCAATCCATACCTACCCAACGGATCCCTGTCCCCGAGTGCACGAACAGTAAGTGTGCGTCGCGCGTGTCTCCCAAACCCCCTCCCGCCACCACCCCTCTTTTTGGTTGGACTAAAGTTAAAAAAACAACAACACACCAACAATTAATAACTTTGCTCGTGCATCAAACTTCATTGTGCACTAGACCGCCATATTCCCTCCGTGTGGCCTCTCAACAAGTAGTAACTTCTTCTTTGTTCTTTTAATGGGGGTGGGGTGGGGGTGGGGGGCTTCAGCTATACAGTCATACGTGTTTTGAAGGTGAAATCTTTGCCTATTTGATGGATTTATGACAACGCTTTGCTCTCGCCCGGGCTCCTGATTCTACTGCGACCTTACGAGGGCTTCAACGCCGCTTATATATCTTGTGTGCTTTCATTATTAATTTCCTGTAAGCACTTCTCCTTGGCAGCAAAGAGCAGCGCACCAAGTTTCAGATGATTTCAAGTCAGCCTCCTCCCCCAAGTCTGCTCTCCTTTGTGTTTTACTGGACGGGTTTCACCGAACGCGACTCCCTCGCAGCAGCGGCGGCGGCGGTAGCAGCATTTGCTCCCGCCGCGACCTTTTTGCAGCCATTTCTGCTCAAAAGCGTACAAAGAGTCAGAGGTGTTCCTGGGGGTCGGGAGCAGACGCAGGGCAGAGGCTCGGGGGGCATTTCCTCCGCCAGGGCCGCGGCAGCTGTTGTCCAGACCCTTTTCGAGCCGAGATAACGTTGACAGTCTGAAGTGAGCGCCGTTGACGGGTGTTTGCCGTGATTGCTTTACTTTCCCGGCGCGGGGAAGCTTGAGCAGGCGCCGGCTGTCATCCGGAACAGTGCCGCGATCCCGTCCCAACCGCGCCGGTCGGGGCAGGAGAGCGCGTCTGCCCCGGGTTTCCATTCTTTATCTTAACAAACCCACCAGCTAATTGACAAAGAAAGAACTTTGTTGTCCTTTGGGAGCTGAAATACAACCGATATTTTATTGGAACGCGACGCAAAGTTGGTTTTTCAGTCCCCGAGGACTCGCCAATGGTGCTGGGACGGTCCAAACTTCCTTGAAATAATCCCTCGTTGCTCCTCTCTCGGCCATCCCCCAATCTACCCCCCCCCCCCCCCACCCAGGAAAGAGGAATAAAAAACAAGTACTTTCGTTAAGTCCTGGCAGGCATGTGACTGAAAAGACACCCCCTCCCTTTTTTTGTGTCTCCTTCTCACCGTTCCAGACCCCCACCCCCCCACCCCTCCCACCTTCCATTCAATTAGAAAGGCGTTAGTTGACCATTGTTATTCTGAGCAGTCTTGATGGCTTCATTGGAGGTCTCCTTTGGGGCTCATTAACTAAATGGCGACTCTGCCCACACTTGGTGATATTATCAGTATTTATACCGTCTTATCTTTAAAACCCCAGCAGTTTTTGAGCATATTAGCAGGCACCGACATGCTCAGACAATAATTTCTGCTGTTCTTTCCTGTTTTGGTTCACTTGTTGTTGTTCGGACTCGTGTGGTTTTGACTGGCAAAACTGTGCAAAAAGAAGGAGGGTCGTGGAAAAAAACCGGCTGTTTTTGCGACTTCGGGCAGACGTAGCGACGGATTTAAGATGCAGAGGTATAATCCTCCATGTTGCGGTGGTGGCGGCGGGGGGAGGGAATGAGGTCAATGGGACAGAGTGAGCTGACACTGTCAATCATCAGCGTGGCAGAAAACATGCAGCCAGACAATAGCTGGCATACTTAACAGACGTCTGAAGGTCTCCGTGTTGCTCGGGGTGAGTGAACACTGTGCGTTTGATTGATGAGGGTTTTGACACGCTGCTTTTAGGCCCACGTTACTCTGCTTAATTTGTTTACACCTGTGGATTACGGATTAATGGCGTCTGCCCGGTGATATTCCTCCACCAGTCTTGGTCTGCCCGACAACAGCTATAGTGTGGAACGTTTGGGGCGGAATAGGACGACCGGCTTGTTATTATTTGCCCACGGGGCGGCCTCGTGGGTGTTGCCACCTCTGGCGTTCGGCTCCCGACCAACCCCGGCGTCAGCTAGCATAGTTTGGGCCTTGGATGGCATGATTTGGAATGCGGTTCTTCCGCACAAGGCACTGTTGTTCTCCCAAGCCGAAGGTGTGATTAATCACAGGCATGCATTTCTATTCAGAGCGCTGACGCTCCGCTGGGTAAATGTAAATGTTTTTGTAATTACAGACAAGAAAGTTAGCCCACGTGGCTTCCCGTTAGCATTTCCTGCACACTTTAGCCCACAGATTTCTCTTAAATAGCAATAGAATATGAGCAACAGATGCCAGGTGTTACTCAAGAGCGCACAGATTTCACAGCGCAGCGCTGCAAACAGATGGATTAGAGGCCTGGACTGTTAAAACTTGGATGTGGCAACCCCATCATGAGCAACGAGAGGCAGGCCTACACGCAGTCGGCACAGAGCTCCCCCGAGGGCCGGGCATAACTGATTCAAAGCCTGTTCGGAGCTGATATTCTGCTGTAATCCACGGAGACGTCAGGAGGTTTCATGTTTGCAGAGATGTTCCTCTCCACTTCTGCAGCCCACAGCAGCCAGGGGAAAGCCAGAGCTGCTCTTTCCCCTCTCGTTATCTCGCTCTGCTAACAAATCCAGCTTATTGTTTGCTGATCCACCGTGGTGATTATCGCCACATTGTTCCCGTGGTGACAGACTATTGACGGGATTACTTAACGCCCTTGACGCCAACGCCCTTCAATTTCATTAGGTCTTCACAGGTGACTCCGCTGTCGTCGTCTTTCTCGCTATTTAGCGAAATGCCTCTTGTCTATGCAACGTAGCGAGCGAGCGAGAGCTCGGCTAGCCGGATCATAAAATATGTAGCAGTTTAGCACGATTGTTGGATAGAAAATTGTTTAGGAGATACGGAGATCTCGTATGAGTCTGAACATGTCAGCGGCTGCGCTCGCATGCCTGCCTGACTTCTTTCTTCTCTCCCTCTCGACTTTCTGTTGCTTTTAGCGCTTAAAAATGTGCAGACAAAGAAAAGTCAACACAGACATTGTGCTGCTGGATAAAAGGGGCCTCACCCTGCATAAGCACAGGCCGTTTGTGCGGAGGTGTCTTTTCATCAGGTGGCTCGCTCGGCGTTTCGCTCACCTAGCCGCATGCCCCCGCGGACGCTCGGCAACACAGGGAACAGTGTCCGGCGCTCACGGCCCGACAACGCTCGCCGCTGTGTTCCTGAATGTTGGCGGGCAAATATTTTTTCAGCCAAGCGCTGTGTCAACAGAGCTAACATTTCTCACTAGGCTGATAGTTTTTAAAAAAGATTTTCCCTTTAAAGACAAACACGTATACACCGGTTTGGTGGCTGTATTCAATTAAATGCAGATCGCCAGGGGCCGCAGAAATGCCGCCGCTGGCCCGGGGGCTCCTGCTGGAGGTGATTCATTTTGATAATGAAGCATTGGAGGAAGTCGAATTAAAGTTGGCAAATAAGAACATATGAAATGAATACTAAAATTGTTTGAAGAGAAGGTGGAGATATTCAAACTTGTAGAGGGGCAGTATATTAATTGTGAAAGTGTGGTATTCATTATTGCGGTTGCCGGTGTCTGCGATGACTTGCGTGTCATTGGTTAGTAAATTTAGGTCGGGGCTAATTAGCGCAAGGCAAACTAAAGCAGTTTGTATTAAATATTTAATTTTCAGCGCCTACATTTATAAACCACTTATCTTAACCAACCACCCTAGAGCTGCTCGCCGGCCAGGTTTTTTTTTTTTTTTTTGATTCTGTAGCTTCAGCAGCAGCCCGCTGTTGATACAGATGATGTTCACTTCCCCAGTAACGCTGTCAGAAATGGTGTCAGTCCTGGTCTGTATCCTTCCATCTTTGGTCCCTATGGAAAGCATGAGCTGGCGTCAGCCCCACAGCCCCGCTAGCTCCCTACCTAACACACCCACTCGGCCTGCCTGATATTAGAAATTCTGTTTATAGCGCTCAGGCTTCACACGCGCCAGGCCCATCAGGAGCATCTCGCCCTTTGAGGGAAGGATAACCAACATCTCCTCTCCCGAGCTGCAGACTCCCCATTTTCAGTGGCATCAACGAATCCCTTTGATGTGTCAAGATGAATATTTGTGCAAATGTGCTTTTATCAATTAATGTGTTTTTCTCATTTGCTATGTTTGGCCAGAGCTGCTCTGGAGCTCTCTGTGCCGGCCCTCCCCAGCAATATTTGGGGGGGGGGGCTTCCAGACGAGAGGCACATGGCCCAAGGTACGCAGTAAACAAGAGGGCTGACGTTCCCACGGTCAGGAAATTTAGGATCAATGACTTCCCAAATAAAACGCAAAATCATCCCAATACAGCTGTTAGTTCTTAGCCTTTTTTTAAAAAAAATGGAAATGTGGGAGGTGCAGACACATGTCACGTGAGCACTAACTTAGTTGTGTCTGTGGCGTTAACCTGGTGGGGGGGATCGACCCGTCATCTGTCCGGATCTACCCTCCCAGGTAGCACAGTCGGGGACAGCCCCTGACCGTGGCTTCACGGTGGGGCTGCGATCAATTCAAACCTGAGCTGTCGAGGCTTCTTTTGTCCTGTAAATGATCACGGCGAGGCTTTAATCCACGCACGCTCGTTAATGCGCTGCACATAAAGTCACTGAATCTGAAATGCCAAAGAAAAATAATAAAAGAGCTCCCAATAAAAGCAGGCCAAACTCTTACGGTCACATGGAAATGGAAGAGTCTGCCACATTAGCCGTATTAACTACTGTTTCGCTCACATAAAGGAAGATTTTGCCTGTATAATTGTACCTTAAATGGTTTGCTCCATGCTAATAAAACATGATTGTACAGCAGGAGGAGAAAGAAAAAAAGCTCTAAACAGGGTTTCATCAGTCTGGTATTCCAAGCAGCTGTTTTCAGTTTAAGCATTACAGGCAGAGCGAGGGAGAGATTGTTGTTGAGATGTAGCGGGGGCATAAACCAGGGAAGAGTCGGGTTCTGCTCTTCCACGGGCTGTTATCCTGAGGCGGGCTGCTTCCCAGACCTCAAGGCACTTGCTTATCAGAGGGATTGTCTCCCGCAGAGCAGCGTATTCTCCACCGTGAACCACAAGGCTCGGCCATTCGCTGGCAGCCGCGGCGCTATCAGCGAACAGCAGGAGACTATCAGATCGGGCTGAGAATTCTCCCTGTGCTTCACATTCAACCCGCAGAAACGCATTCGCCCATCACCAAGGCCACGCTGCCCAGGTACGCGCCGGGGCGGCGGGGTTGCGGCCGCCATACAGAAGCCGACGCTTATCTAGCGGGGATGGGCTTAGCCGCGTGGCTGCTAGCTGTCCAGGAGCGAGAATTCACTCTGGCCGCATCCCATAAGTTTGGACGCCACGTGCACAAGCTGCACCTGCATACAAATGCAACACAGACACTCGTGTCATCGATTCTCTAAGAGATAAGCAGACGTCAGATGAGAGTTTTCTATGTCCTTAATAGAAGTTTTCTTTAATTATGGAGGAACATCATAATTATGCACCATAGTAGTTTTGTGGTGTTCCATACGACTACTTTTGATACAGATGGTGGGATTTCAGAAGCAAAAATGTGCTTTTCATCAACTACCTTTGCTTGCTTTTCCCTACTTCCGAATCTGTCACGCAGTCATGCTGCTCGTCCTAATATTGATAATCACCCAACCTTTGGATGCCCCTCGGTCTGCCTCAGTTAACCTATTAAACCAATTCGACCAGTTAGGAAGTCACAATGTTCTGCGGAATAACAAATCAGATTATAGTGAAGAAAGGACAAGTCATGGAGTCATGAAAGAGGCCACACACTTTAAGCAGAGACAGCAGAACATCAGATGTTATTATGCTCTCTCTCTCACACACACACACACACACACACACTGGCTCTCTCAAACTGCAGGTTTAAAATGACGGGGTCGTGTTCTCGGGCCGCTTCCGTTAATGCTCCTCGTTGTGTTCCTCAGACACACGGATGCAGGGTTTCCCCCCTTGTGATGATCGACCTCATTGGGTTCGTGTTGGGAAGAGTCCATCGTTTGATAAGCTCGGGCCGCGGCAACACGCTCGCCTTGTGGCTGCTCCATTTCACCGAAAATGGTTGAATCCCACACCGAGTGGGACCGTCTGCTGGCGTCCGACGCCGGCTCCACAGCCCGTTTGCGTGACATTAAACCCATCACCCGACTTATTTGCTCTAAATTTGGTATAGCTGGATTACTAAAATAGATCTAATCAGCCATATATGACATGGAATAGTCCAAGGAGGCCTTTTGTTTGATTTGAACATGGGTTGGAGGGGCTGGCTATTTGGAATCCCTGAAGCAGGCTTTAGGGGCAGGTCTGATTCTCGTGTGAAATGGGAAGGCTCTATAGCTCTCGGCTGACTTGACTGGGGCTGTATGGGTGTGTTGGCAGGGGGAGCGCCAGTCATGAATAGGGTCTTTGACTACCTCAGACTTGCCCTGAAAGGCAGGACAAAGACCCCAGGGCAACGGCTTAGAGCCTCACAGCTGAGCTACAGAATGCTTGGCCGAGTCTTCCTCCCTCCTTGCCTAATTTAAATACTACAGTGGCTTTCAGCATTCTGGCAATGGAGGCTCGCATTTACCGCGGCAAGGTTTTTGTTTTTATTTACAGTTTACTGACGCTGGAGCCGTTCACCGGGTCTGGAATCCATCAGAGATTCCTGAGACACGACCGCTCTTTGCATTAAGCTCATTAAATGTCGTCGTCACCTGACTGCTGGCACCGCTGGGAATCACAACCATGAGGTGACCGCCGTGGAGCTAAACCCCACGCCAGATTGGCAGGTTCTCCAGAGGAAACGCACTTCGCGCCTCCAATTGTTTGATTATTTTTTTTATTTGGAGGCATCGTTAGGAGTCGACAACGGCAGAGTTTCAGCAACGGCAGAATAAAAAGCCATAAATCTTTTCTGTGGTGTTAATGGGGTTATTTGAGACCTGTCCAGACACTCTCTCCCAACAGAGTGTCTAGTTTCAGATGTCACTCAGAGCTTTGTTTGCCCCCCAGGGTGAAGGGTTAGAGGTCAAGGTTCAGGGCCAGTTGGCTGAGTGGCCACAAAAGCCCAGGCTTCCCCTCAGCACATCCGATCCCTTCTTCCACACCAGCATGCAGCAACAACCACCAGATCAGTTTGCAGCATTTGTCGGGATATTAATTTTGACGCACTTTAATTTGCGGGTGCGAAAAGCTCCTCCCGACACCGAGCGAACCCTGGTCCGGCCCGACGAGTGACGGCGACCGAAAGGGGGCGGGTTTACGCGTCGTAGCCAACAGATCAGGCAGGAACGGCAGCTTTAACAGCGCCGTGTTCCGTGCGTTAGCTTCTTTGTTTAATACAGGTCCCAAACTTTGCGAGCCCATCTCAGCCACCACCCACAATCTCCACTTCTCTCCCAGCTCCGGCACCGCCGCCCCGCCACCCCCGAACACGTCCTCCAGCCAGGTTTATTATGCCGTTTCACGCCAACCAAAATTGCAGCTGCGTGGAGCGCAATCTGGAGCACATTAGCTCAGGCGCTGTGATTTATAAATTGTTTCTCAGGCCATAAATCCCCGCTGTAATTGTGCACAAGCGCCCTTCTTCTCCCGACCCCCCCCTTCCCTCACTCTCTCTCAGTCACTCGGTCTCTGACCAGCTTACAGTTCTGGACTTCGTGCTAATTGTTTGCAGGAGCGCGCAGCTCGAATTGAGCTAAGCTTCGCCGTGTTGTGGTTGTAATGTGGCGCTCACGGACGACAGCAACTGGGAAAAATGAAGGTTTCTGCTTTTGGAACGACGCCTGTGAACCTTTTACCGTCATGCCGAACATACAACGTGGGCCTTTGGTCCAAAGTTCTGCGTTGTTGGGAATCACGCTCCGCATTCCTGAATACTGTGTAATTGCGAAGGGGGCCTCTCCTAAACTACGTCCCTGGTAATTTGATATTTACAGCAGCCCCTGATCATAATCACCTCCTTTCTCTCATTGAAAAAGAAAGATAGCAACAGCTGGGTATTGTTTTAAACATCACGTCCAACCTTGAGTTTTCTGTTGTTTGTCTTAATGCCGCAAAGACATTTTTTTTCTTCAGGGAAGCTGTGACAGCTCGTATGATTCAGTTCCTGAGCTCCAGTGTTAAAAGCTGTTTATTTAACGGTGACAAAAACCAAAAAATGAGGTTGTCAGGAATTAGGCAGCCCCTCGCCAATGTTTCTCTCTTTCTCTATTGTTTTGCTTTCAAAAGAGCTGCTGAACCTTGAAGAGGTAGGGGACCCCGTGACCCAGCCTCATTCTGTCTTGTGACTTTACGAAAGCCATTTTTCTCTCCGGCGTGCATCTAAAAACTGCGTCCCTGCTCCAAACCTTCAGCCGTGTAAGCCCTTTAGATCCAAGCCCATCCTTTGCTTATCATTGAGCACATGATGCTAGTGTGGCTAGCAAGATGGAAGTGAAGCGCGCGGACACCAGGAAATGGCTTTTCCAAATGTTTCAGGTGTAAACCGGCCTTGGCGGCGCTCCAGACCTCCCTGCAGTCTGCTGACAATACGCATAACTAATCCCGGGGAATGTCACAGTAGTCGCCCGATTTGTTCCACGCTGGAAGTTCAAAATATGAGCAAGTATCAAACCAGTTGATTTATCGGAATCTCACGTGCACTGCGTCACGCGGGGCCTTTTGAAGGAAGGAATCGATATCAGGGTTTGATTCTCCACCAGAGGCCAGTCCTTGTTTGGGTGGGGGTGGGGGGGGGTGGTACTTTTCAGAGGTTAAGAAACCTTTGGACAGGGTGTGCACGGCTTACGTGCACTGTTGTGGCACCTTTCTCCAGACTGACCTACAACATCACAAACAGTCCAGGTCCGAGTGAGCGAGTGGCCAGCTGCTAACCTGCTGGTGGATTAGCATTTCCAGATCACTGCAATTACTCTAACGACACCGTGATTATAATTAGCGTTGCCGCCTCATTTCTTACGTCGAGCCTGACGTCGCGTGTGGGCTGATTCTCGCACGTTTTGATTTTGTACTTTCAATTAGAGGTGGCTCAAATCTTAAACCTGTGTAGCACCGCAGCTACACAGAGATGCGAAACAAACGGGAGGAAACCTTTGAGCTGGGGTAGAGTGGAGCTCCCCCAGCTCAAAATCCAGCGAGTTCTTAGCAGTGGGGGTGAGTTGGATGTCAGGTAGTAAAATCTGAGATGAGGCAGGGCGCGGGGGTCTGCGGGGGCCCACAGGCCTGCGCCTGCACTCTGAGAACTAACACAGGAGCCATCTGCAGGCAGCTGTATGAAGGAGGTGGCTGGTGGGGGAGGGGCTCCTGTTGCTGCTGAGGAGGAGGGGGGCGGGGGGGTTATAGCTGGGTGGTGGTGTTGGGTGGTGCTGAAGGGTGGGGGGTGGGTGGACTTGCAGAGTGAACACAATCAGCCCTCTGTTTTCATAAGACTTGTGGTATGTGAGAGCAGAAACAAATGTGTTTAATTTAGGCTCCTCTCCCCTCCCTCCTTCCCTACGCCCACTTATGCCCACCTCGGTTTTTCAAAACTGATCCCCCCCCCCCTCCGAGATGCCTCTCCTGCCACCGGCAGCCTCTTTTAGCAAGTTTATAAAAGTGAGCCAAGGAAAGGTTCAAAGAAAACAATGACCCAGTGTGCCCCCCCTTCCCCCTGCCCCCAATCAGCAGATTTGCCCCGAGAGGGACGGGGGTAAATATTTATCTGCAATTTCTGGAAGAAGAGGAGAAAGCTCTTATATTTAGGCTTTTTCGCCAAGCGTGTGGAGGGAACACAATCTCTGGTATTTGCGCTGTTCCGTGCACGCCGGCCTCGCCGCTGCCTCCTCAGTGCCCCCGGCGGGACACGTTCTCCCATCGAAACCCTTCCATAGAAGAAGTAATGCTTGTGTCACTGCTGTAGCGTGGACGCGCACGCCAGGATGGCTGCTCCGAGTCTGGGTTTTACTGTCAGTGCCAGTCCGGGCGCTGGTAACCACCTCGTCTTCTGGAGTTAATTACTCAGACATTTACGGCCCAGGATTTGAGTAAAACGCGGCGACTCCACGCGTCAAATGTTCCGGGCAAACAATGCCACGGGAACGTGGAAGCGGACATTGTCCCGGACGCCGGGAGCGTAGCTCGCCTGGACATCGGGTCGCGTTGGCATTAAGTGGAGTGGAAAGCGGCCGTTGGAAGCGGGGGCTCTCAGGTATGGGAAAACCACAGAACTGACTTCACCTACAGTAATTGAGCCCAACAGCGCGGTGCTCATCTTTATGAGACGGCCTTGCCTCTGCTAGATGCATAATTATTTTCTTGTGCGTCTAATTATAGAGGGAGTTTTATGTGACCTGCTGTTTTTCTCTGGAAGAGAATTACTCACTTATTCCTGACTCCACCATCAGCTCGGCTCCAGAACATTTTCCTTTCACTGCACCTGATTAAAAGCAGCACAATGCGAACACTGGCGGCTTCATTTAAAGACTCATGTGCTCCACAGTAACACTCTAAAGGCTGCGGTTAGAGGAAGCAATAACTCAGGATCATGTCATGCAGGAGGAAGGGGGGAGGGGGGAGTGATTAAAAAAATGATAACTGCTTAAGTTGCAAAAAAACTGTAAACTCCCACTGAAATGGCAGCTCACGCACTGGGGCAGAATGTTAAAGGAGGGGGTGGGGGTGGGGGTGGGGGTTATCCTGGCCTTGTGTGTTGTGTTACTGCGGTTTTCCCAGTGAAACAGCAGGGAATTCGCTCCCAGGACTTTTCGAACGAAGCCCGTCGCGCTGGCCTGGGACGGGACGGGCGAGACGCCGTCACCCGACACCGGTTTCTAAAGCTGGCGAGCGGTTTTCACGAGATGTGCGGCTTTGCACGTCGCGCTGCTGCAGCGCTCCCCCCCCCCCGAGTCTGCAATAACCAATAGGTACTTGACGTGGGCCACATATAGAGACCCGGCTGGGGAGAGTTTGCAGCCGTCTTGTAAAACCCTCGCTGCCGGGACCTCCCCCGAGCACCCTCCGCGCTTCATTCTCATCTCGCCCTCTTTGCACTAATAGTTCTTTTGTGTACAAGAGCACGTTAAGAGGCGAACGAGCCTGGCCTTAATAGGTCCCCGTTGCCACAGTAACCGTGGGGCTCTGGATCTCTGACCTTTGACCCAGTTTTTTCGCAGCTGTGAATAAGAGTGCGGGATGACCAGACGGGTCACAATAGAGGCTCTGCAAACGGAGGGAGCGCCCCTGTCGTGGTCATTTAACTTCATTCCTCTACAGGCTAATGGACACTTCAAACTGTTGTAGCCATTAGCGGAACGCTGTCAATGCTGCAGGGCAGCTGCCGTCAGGTGGACGCCGTCGGGAGTTTCTTAAATAAACCGGTGACCGATCGCCTGAGCGTGCACTTCTGTGTCCTTTTGAGCAACTTTTATTGTTTACCCTGTTTACTGGGTATCCGTCGAGGATTCCCGAAGCCTGTTTTTGCCGACGATTAACAATTTTCTCCCCAAACTGACCGCGATGAAAAGGTTACACCAACCAAAACAACTTGACTTCCTGTCACTGAGTTTCTTTAATGTCGTTAAATCACTTTTCTGCCACAAGTACACTGCACATTCCACGCCGCCGACAAGTTTGCTTTCATCTATTTGGAGTATAAAAAAACGTTGTCGTTTCTTCCATTGTTTACAGCAAAAACTACATCTTATTGGTTTAAATGTGTTGCTGCGTCTTTTTATGTTTCGTGCTCTGTCACTATGTGACGGACAATAAAGGTGGGGGAAACTTGAATCCTTTGCTTTGACATCGTCGCTAGCAAACAGACGTGTCGGTTAAGCTACTTCTGAGCAAACGAGCCAGAGGAAACACAAACCATCTGCGATGTAACGGCAGCATCTGCAGAAGACGGCGGCGTCGATGCGATCGGTGAATCAGGACATCGCAAACAAAGACGTGGTTGCAACTGCGTGATAATCATTAGTTTGGAGTGCCGGCCTGCTGACGTGAGGCTGGTCCAGATGTGATTCTGTCAGAAGTGCGAAGCTTTCTCTCCTAGTTAGCTTACATTCTTACATCAGATGTTGTAATTGGTAACTTCCTCCATATCTTCTTGCTTCATCGAGGTGGGATAAAGCAACAGTTCCCCCCTAAACTTCTGAGCATTGTGGCTCTGACAGCTGATCTGCCTGCCGTTTCCCCATCAATTACACACTAATCTGCAGAGTGAATGCCGTGGTTTGTTTAAGAATTGTCGGCGTAATTGCCTTTAATGTTGTCGCACAATGAGCCTTAATGCAAACTCTGAAACGAGGCGGGGGCTTTTTATCGCATTGTCTTTGTTTGCAACGCTTTAATTGTGTTTGGGGGAACGATCAGGTTGAGGTGTCAATGGCCCCCACAGGAGCAGGTGATCTCAGCGGAGCGAACCGGGGAGGGGCTGGTGAGCGGGGGGCCCATTGTCTGGAGTTGCTGTTCATATGGGCAGGGGATGGTAATTAACGCCTCGGCCAAACACCACGCTGTGCGGCCCATTTGTTTTCTGTTGGGGGGTGAAAGAAAACAATGGGGTGGGGTTCTCCACACAGTGTGTGATTGACATTATCTGCAGGAGAAATCCGTGGAGGCATTCCTGCTGCTATTCACTATAAATTAGGCAAAGCCACCCTTATCTGAGCTGCCGCTTTAACATTTCTACTCCTTTAATGGTCGCGGACTAGCTTGCTGGATGAGAGGTTGTCCATAGATCTGCAGTTTTGCCTCTTTTACTGGGACAAACAAACAAACAACAGCATCTTTTTCGATTGACTCTTGATTGACAGCCATCCTGACTTCACACCGCAGGACTGGAGCTGGCAGAGTGTTGCTATCAAAGTTTGGGATCCTCCCCCCCACCCCCGTCCTCTTGGCAAGACCGTCCAACTTAGTTTGACAGCAAATGTCCAGACATCTGTCTCTTCTCCGTGCTCTGATGTTGGCCTGAAGCGTAGCACCACACACTTCATAGATGACAAAGACTCTTGGCTGAGCTTTTCTCCACTCTGTGTGAGCAATGTAACAATTAGAACCCAGGCCTGGCAGCCCACACGCCCCAGAACATATGTTGCGCTCTCTGTGCTGAAGGAAGCAGAGGGCTCCAGAATTTCAGTGGCATCTCTGCCACCTTTGTTGCATCTGGGTTCCGTGAAAGTAGCACATTCATCTGATGTCTATTCTGAGTGCTGGAGATAGCCGGGACGGCTGGAAGACAATTAGAGAGCCTCAGAAATAGATCAGCTGTACTTCACTTTTCTGCCAGTACTTTATCCAAGTCGACTTAGCAGAGCTTCCAACTCCCGTCCCGAAGCATTGCTATAGACGCCGACCATATGTCTGTTTTCCTTTTTAAAACAGGGCACGCGTAAAGAACGACCGGAATTAAGCTCGCTCTGCAGTTAAACTGACATTAGCTTAGCTCCCCTTTAAATCTTGATCGCGTAACGCTTTAAGTCGTTCATTTTACCCGCAGTCTCTTGCATAGCCGCCTATTTTCTTGACAGTCTCTTTGTGTTCCATATGCGTGTGTGTGTTTTTGACTGTATTTTCCTTTTTTTTGAGCAGCCCAGCTCACAATTCTTTGCCTTTTGTCTCGCGTAAGGCCTCACAGAGCCGAGCGCACTCCTTTGCTCCACTCCTCCCGCCGTGTTGCTGCTGCTAGCGCGGACTCCAGCTAACGTGACAGCGTGCAGCTGGCGTTACCTGGCTGCAGGTTTCGGGGAGTGTGTGAACAGTTGCTCCACGGGAGACGCTGGCAATTAGGAGAAATGTAGGTGCCGTGCAACAAAAGTGCCTGTGGGCATGTTCCCCGGTCCTGGCAGAAGCTGTCAGATGAAGGATGGATTGGGTGGGAGAATCGGCGTGGGCATGGCCAGGCAAGACCAAACGCTCACAATAGCGCTCGTTTCATTCGTGGAAGGACTCGTGATTGACATAGATTAGACAGAGAAAACTGTATTGTTTTGGGTTTTCTCCCCAGAGACGAGCATTCATTAGGCACCGGCCGAGCACACAGCAGAGTAAGGTTTCAATGGGGAGCCAGCAGCCTCTAAAAGCAACTGCCTCCTGACAGTTGTATGGACTCGGGCCCATTAGTTGGAACCTACAATTCAGCCTTGAGCAAGTATAGTGGAAATGAAGAGGGCTGATGTCAACTCCAAGAATTCTCCTCCCTTTTCCAAAGGGTCCCCTTCCCCCTGCCTCGGTGCTCTGTTGGACCCCAGCTGTCAGGAAACAATACCCTCTGCCTGCTCCGACAAACTCATTCCTGAAAATGTTTTTTTTCCTCCCTCCTTCCTCTCCCGTTCTCCCCCTCCTGATATAATGTCTTTTCCATTTTTAACCCATCGCCACCCGAACGTCCTTCCTCTTTGCAAATCCAACGTGATGAATGAAGATTAAAAAGATCCACGCTGAATAAATGACTCCTCCAGCTCGCCTGCTTTTCATAATTCATCCCGTGCCGAGGTCGGAAAGAAGCAAACTCCTCTAATGTTGCTATCGGACGGCTTTCCTGTCTGAGATTTCGCAATCCCTGTCTCCACGGTGACCAGATGTGCGCTCCAGATGAAACTTGCTCTTCGCCGATAATTAAAATGACATTAGATGCTGCAGAACCATCGCAGCGGCTGTGTTTCCCTAACGGCTCTAGTCCACCTAGGTCTGGCTGGCCCAAACATAACTAACAAAACCATTTGAACTAATTGGAATCCGAAGGACGTAAATCTCGAGCGTGACGAGCGAGTGTGTCCAGATCGATACAGCAGATGGTGGATCTGTGTGTGTGTCTGTTGCGTGCTATCGCCGCTGCTGGAGGACCAGAAGAGTCTTTTGCTAGCGATCCCTAAGTCACAGAAGCATCGCAGCGCTGACCCCCAGGACGCGGGGCAGCAGTGGAGGGGACGTCTCACATGCAACCTATTTTTACGACAAAAGCCAAACACTTTGCTTGGGTCAAGAGGCTAAGCTGATTTCATTAAAGAGGCAGGAGTTTTCCTCGGAATCCACGGCTCAAACTTCGGCCGTGGCTTCCTTCCAGCTGTCTGGTCCCACCCACTCAGCAACGGGCGCCCACAGCTGGCCTCTTGTTTTTCCCTGACAAACGGCAATTTCACAGTCCTCCGCCGAGCTTCCATTCAGAGCCGGGGCTCGCTGCAGATGTCAGCCGCGCCGGTCGTACACCTCACGCACACACCCGACCGTGTTCCGACAGCGACACGTGCACAGGCCTGATATTCCGCGCATGACTTCCTGTGTGAACGACAGTATCGGTCGTCGCTGATCGGCGGCGCGGAGAGCAGGACTGACGCTACTGACGATGTAAATCTTTTCGCTTTGGTTTTTCCTTGTTCGGGAACATTGTTACATAGCAAAAATGAAAGTGTGTTTTTGAACTTTTATGCGGTCTTGTGAGGAACAGGAAGATGCTTTCTTTTCCCTGATTTCTAATTTTACTTCCCTCCCACAGTACCTGCAGATGAAATGGCCTCTTCTTGACGTCCCCGGATCTGCTGGACTCAAGGACTCACGTTCGCCAACACCAGGACATTTAGTAAGTAGCTGCTTTAAAAAGGCTCGGTGCTCCAAGCTTCAGGAACAGGAGGTTTTCCTCCAGGTTCCATCCTGGCAGGAGCGAACCAGTCGCTCCACATCCAGTAATTTAACATCAGGTTGTCGCAGTTGCTCAGACGTGGACCTTATTAGCTTGTTAGCTTATTCATAGTTAGGACGGAATCCTTCTGCAGCTGCTCACCACAGGATCTCCGCCTCTGTCGTAATTCTCTGGGGTTTGCTGGGTTCTGCCATGCAGGCGTGAACTTGTCACTGTTGCGTCTCACTCTGGTTGGACCTTAACAAACCCGTTTGCTTGGTTGCCCGGCTGTGGGACGTGCCTTTGGGCTTTCAACCTTAACCAGAAGCCAGGAGAGCCTGTCTGACGTCTCACCTGGTTGAAGGTGGATTTTATCAGATTGGCCTTATCTGGTGCACGTTCAGAAGCGCACGGAGCACCTAGGAGAAAGAGCTGTTGTAGCTCAGCCCCTTCTTCACGTATCCTGGGTAGACGAGCTTGTGGTTGATTCACTAGGTCCCATAATCGCGGCGATGCGCATGACAAAGTCCTCTTTGAGAGCAGTCAATGGCAAATTGTTATGAGGGGGGCTGAGTTTGCTCGTGGGAATCCAAGGCTGACTTAAGCGTCAATAGAAATCAGTTCAAGATATTTTATTAGGAAAAAAAATGCTGACCCATTTGTGACCCTGTTGATTCTCGCTCTGGTACACAGCAACGTCTGTGTGAAGTTTCCAAGCAGAAAACTGATCTCGGCTGTTTAATCAGCGTGCGACATTGTGACATGATGAAGGGGACGTGAAATTACACTGTTGGAAGACAAGAGGTCAAAACGCTGGGAGCAAATAAGAGCTGCAACTGGATTTTAAGGAAATTAAAGCACATTAAGGGACTGTGAGAGCTGTATTCTGGGTCCTTCTGCCTTAGCTTTGTGGGGCGTCTGCTTGCTGGTCATAGGCAGCTGTCTCAGCGCCTTTCAGTTCATGTTTGGCCTTCAAAGATGTGATTATCATTAAACCCAAGAAGTCAGTAGAGCAACATTGCAGAGACATTGAGGGATCAGGCAACTTCAGGGAGAAATGTTACTTAGTTTTAGCCATGGAACTCTTTTGAATTATTGAGCCTTGCACCTTCTTAACAGCGTCGCTTCAATTGAAAGGAAAGGCTGCAATAAATGGCCTTTTCACCAGCTTTACCACAGATGGGGCCTTGAATGGGTAGAAAGGATTGAGACATCAAATTTGCCTTCAAATATTTCTGAAGCCCTTCTTTTAAAGCATTATCTAAAGGAAGGAATCTCATTTTAGGCAGGACGGCTTTGAACTGAAAGAGGAAGTGACGGTGCTTTATCTTGTGATCTGTGAGATGGGGGTCATTTGATGTGAGATAGGGAAGCTAGAGCGGCGCGTGTAACCTGGACGCAGGAGGATAGACGCTCAGACGCCCTGCTGTGACCTCACCCCCTGTCTGGGCTGGGCGCTCCCAGGGCCCTCTGGTGCTGACGGGGAGCCCGGCTGATTATGTGCTCATTACGCCAGCTGAAGAGAGGATGCACAAAGTGGGAGGGAACAGCGGGCTGGCTCCCCAGGCCCCAACACTGCACTAATGAGAGCAAGGGGAGAGGATGGGGACACACAGGGGGCCAAAGAAGTACTGCCCATGGCCAAAAGGAGCCAGAGAACGAATCCTGAGGATAAAAGACAAGAAGGGGACCAGGAGGGACGCCTGCAGTCATTCTGCAAGCAGAAATCTGACAGTGGGGGTTATCGTTGGGTGATGGACATATATTATTTGTAGTGTCTGTCAAAGTGTGCCTGCAGGTACATGTATATCTTATATATTCTCTGCATAATGTCGACTTACCCCATAGCCTTTTAGATGTGGGGGGGGGCCTTGTCAGTCAGGTGACTCTGCAGATGAGATGAGGAAATCATTGACTCTGACTTTTGATGACTTACAAATGAGCGTTTTTGATTAGCGGTGCTGAAAGGATGCTAAAACACTGCTGCACCGTTTTGGTGATTCCGGCCTTGATTTTGCTGTTCGGGAGTCGCCGATCTTCCTGTCGCTGTGGAGATAAGGTCCACAAGGCCTGTGTGCAAATCAGAGAGGCCCGAGATCCTCAATTATTCAGCAGACATGTTTGTTTAGCATTCAGCCGATCCCTTTCTTTCTCACAGCAATGCTGCTGCTGCTGCTGCTGCTGCTGGGATGGGTGAGAAGAAGGGACAGGCTTGTGTGCGAACACTCACCATCCCATCATGTACACAGAAATACGCACATCCGTGTTTGGAAAGCTGACAGCCCCGGCGTAAACGGCTGTGTTGAGAGGGCTGCCTCTTCATGAATGATACATCAAAGGTGCTGCAGGGTGAGGCGGTGCGCTGCGTGAAACTTGCCACGTGTAGCCGACGTGGACCGGGAAAATAGAGGATGATGAGGCTGGGACGTGGATGGCGTCAACGACGGTGCTGCTTCAAAGGTCTTTGTCATCTTTCTTGATGAAAATATCAAAGCAGCACGCCAGAACAAAGCTGTCCACGAGACCTTTTCCCCCGTTAATTCAGACTGATCGGAGCTGCTGCTCTGGCTCCATTCTGACCCACTTATTGACAGGGCCTGACCTTCACTCGGTTCTGTTAGCTTGCGCACTTCTTACTCACTTGTTCTGTTAGCTTCCAGACCGTCTTCCTATGGTGTCATCACCCGTCGGGGGCTCAAAAGTGTAGTGATTTTTTTCGGGTGGGGGTCGGTTGAGTCTGGGCTCGTATTCTTTCTACAAACCTCTGACTTAGGGTCCGGGGAGATTTTCTCGTTTTGCATGTGGCAGCGCACGACCAAGGATCCAACTTGAAATCAAAGGCTCTGGGAGGGCTGAACTGAATACTGATCCGAGATCTGCCGTCCTGCTGGGCCTCTGCAGAGACAAGATCCTCTTCAGAAATGGAATTAGGAACCACGGCTTTGATTAGAGTCAACCCCAGCCTCGGTCCAACATCACAGAATAAGTAAAAAGCCAGTTTGTAGCAGCTGTGTTGCAAACAAATTTCAGGTTGCCCTGAGGAACACGGCGTTAAAATAAGACCGTGTAGTCCTTGACTATTCCAGGCAATTTCTTTTTTTTCTCTCGCTTTTAGATTTGTTTTACCCGTTCAAAGTTTTCTTTGGGGGTTTTAAGGACATCCTGGATCAAATGCCGCCCCCTCCAAATGGGTACTAATCTTTTTTTAACACGTACGCTCGTACAGGTGAATACAAAGAGCTTCTTTAACAGCGTTCAGCTTGGAAACGCGTACCAGGAGTGGAAAGTTTTGGGTGTTTGGATAAACCCTGCCTTTTTCCTGCATAGACACAATATACATCGTTACACCTGCAACAGTTTTCCTTCGGGAACGTTTGTTACAGGGGATACAATAAAAATGACACCTGTTAATACTGAATATTTAGCCCATTTCTCTAAGAGGAATTCATTCGGACCATAGCAGAGACATCCTGTGGGGACACAGGGCTCATTTCTTTTTAGGTAACAACTTATAAGACACATATTTCCGGGCTTTTGATCTTTTCCGAGTTTTTGCTGGAGCTAACGTGGTCCGTTAGCCTCATTGTTTCCCAAGGATGCTCCTCAACAATAAACCAACATCAGACTGATGCGAGAATTGATCGCAAACGTTTGACATTGCATATATTCGCACACCTAATAACAATAATCCTGTTTGCTCCTCGTCTGTGAGGAAAACGGAGCACGATATCTTTTTTTTTTAAGCTAAACCTGGATGTTTTGGATAGCTGGGGCCATAATCGCCCTGTAACGTGATGCTGCGGCGCGGCGCGCGCGCTTGGGCGCCGTGTCCGTGATGAACGGCGTCGCTTGGATTGAGTTTAAAGACATACGACACGGTCAGTCCCCTGTCACGTCTGCTTCCTGTTGCCGTTGACAAACAAGACTCGGATTCCTCGGCATGCCGGGCATTCTTTTCTGCCTGTCTTTCCTGGAGTTTTGAAAGGCCTGTGAGCCTCCCACCCAGAATCACTGAGCATAAAGACACACAAAGCTGCAGGGTTATTCAGTTTGTTCTAAGCTCTCTGCCCCATCGGCTGTTTGCCTAGTAATTCAATTCAGATGTGCAGGATCCAAAAACATGTTTGTTTGAATGAAATCCACCCCTCCACACACACTGACCAAGGGCTTTGCTTTTCTTAGCGACGTTCCAAGTTGAACAGCCATGGCGAGGTGCTGCCACCTCGGCCTTTTTAGTTTCTGAGCCTCTTAAAATGTTGATATATTTCCCTGCACCAGCTCGGCGACCTCGTTTTCCACTGAAACCAAATCGTCCCTCCGTCCACTCTCTCAAAACCAGTTGTGGGTGTTTTTCCTTTTAGCGGAGAGGTATGCGCCACGGTCCAGACTGGCTCATGTGAAGGGCTGTGTTCTGTGTGTGGATGGAGATACCATCTGGTTTCAGGTTGTTCTTTATCTGTCCGATCACGTAGATGTTGTTTATATTTAAAACAGGTTTCATGTTCCTCATGGGTTCCTCTTTACACTCCGCCAGTCTTGGTTAAAGGAGCATTACCAGTGTGTGATTACAAAAAAATCCATTATGAGAATGATTCTTTTTCTTTTGTTGTTGTAAGAATATTTTAAGGGTTAGTAGGGCCCCTGACGTATTTATTTTCATGATGTAACTTTTTAAAAAATATGGCCGGATATGAAGTATTTCCTTGAACATTTGTGGAAATGCAGTGTGATTGTTCCGTCCAGACCATATTTTAGTTGCTACCTTCTCTTTTCACTGCTTGGCTCGCCTCATGGGTCGACCAGCTCGGACCAAAACTCCGGAAGACTAAGTTCCTTTTTAGTAATCTGGGTGTAAATAACACCTGTATTTGCAAGGACTCTGACTTTCTTTGTTCCCAAAATGATGCAGCGCTGCCTTCTTTTACCACTGACATTAACTAGCTAAGGGCTGGATTATCAATGGTGGCTGAAGGATTTCTTTCTCGAGGAATTTCCCAACTTTGCTCAGGAAATTCTGCCTGGCGGGATGTTTCGGTTTTGCATAGGTACGCCAGGTTACCCCACTTTACCTCCATGTTCGGTTGAGGCAGGAATTGAAACTAGTGCCTTCAAAGTTAGAATTAAGTTTAGGCGATCGGTGTATATTCCGAGAGATTAAAAATGAATGCGGTGATTTAAAATTCTCATTGAAGCCTTTCCCAAAATGTGTTGGCATTCAGGTCTGGAGGTCTCAAACAGCGCTTACAACAGAGGGGAAATTCGGGCCTATTGTACACGAAGAAGAACAACAAAGCACATCTTAAAAATACATGACGTGTGGGCTCTGGGATTTCAAGCCGGCAAGTCAACACCGCTTCTGCCATGAAGCATTATCAAAGCCGTTTCTGTCTTGTGGCAAATCTGAGCACCATCTTGCGCTCTGACCTTCTGTGCTTCAACTCTGCCGGGACCGAACCTGAGCAAAGCGATCTTTATATAGCCGCCTTACACAGCGGTAAATATTTTCTCCTCTCTTTGGCTTTAGCGGAATCAAAGCGTGCTTTTGACGCAGGAGGAACCAATTTGCTAAAGACTTAACCAGAGGAAAAAGGTTAGCCCGTTCCTTTAAATACAAGTTTGAGGAAAAGAAGGAAAAAAAATAGCTGTGATTTGGAACAATTCTAAGAGGCAGAGAGAGTCGGCTGGAGTCTGAATGCAGACCTTGTTCCCGAACACACCACGTTGAGGAGAAGTTTAAAAAAAGGGGGGTTGGGTGGGGTGGGGTGGGGGAGGATGGGTAGGGATATTGAAGAAAGGTTAGCCTGGAGGAACAAGACTCCTTTCTCCCCCCACCCTGCCCCCACCCACCCCTTGACCCTCCCATGTGACAAGTTGAGCCAACAAGTGCTCCATTCAGCCGGGCAGCCAGGGGAAATGACTGCCCAGCTGAGCGATGCTAACCAAAGTAGAGACGCTGCTGATTACTGTTGTTCTCTTCATCTTCCTCACGGGCCCAATGTCGGCCAGAGCTCAGCCCCGAACCGAGGTCCCCTCACGTGCACGCTCGGGCCATTCCACCGCGTGGCTGAGAGACATGAGCCGAGCCGAGTGTTGCATGGTGATAAATTTGGGACAATGGGACAGACGGGCTCGTTAGCATCGCGAAACCAAGAGGCTGGTATTACCGGGGACGAATCAAAGGGGAGCGGTTTCAGAGGGCCGCGGTGCCATTTTGGTTTTCCCCGCTTCACCCGAGACAAGATTGTGTTTGTTTGTGACTTTTGGACACGTGGTGCTGTGTTTTTTTTCCCCCTCTAGAATTACTGAACCAACAGTTCTGTCCGTGTAAAAATGACCGTAACGCGTTTGGCGCCTGTCCGCAAGGACTTCGCCGTTCGCTGGCGCTGGTCCAGATTGCGTCACAGGGCTGGTCACATGCACACACTGTGATGTTTAGCGTACACGCGGGCCTGCTGATGGAACGGTAGCCGACTGCATCAGGCTGCATCCACTAGACCAGGGGTGGGCAAACATTTTGATTCGTGGGCCACAATGGGTTCTAACATTTGACAAAGGGGCCGGACCAGGAGCAGATGGATGGATGGAGTGCTTTGGTAACCTCACCTCATTGGAGAAAAAATACACATCTTGGGATATGGAGAAAACATGAGCTTTAATTTCAAATGAAAATTAAGAGAAGCATTACAACAAAATATCTGACTTTGGCATGAGTCTTAAAACACTTAAAATCAAATGAATAATTATGCCTTTTTAAAAAAATTAATAACCATTTCTATTTTAAAGCACTGAAAGTTCTGTTATCCTTCAGGATATCACCATCACTCTCCTCCTGACTGTCTTTTTTCTAGTGGGAAAACACCAGAATTGCAGTGAAAATTTAACATTAACAAGGTTTATTCATTTAATTTTTCAAGTTTGGCGGGCCGGATTAAAACGTTTAACGGGCCGCGTGTGGCCCCCGGGCCGTAGTTTGCCCATGCCTGCACTAGACGTAGTCTATCCAATCGCTCATTTCATCATATCAGTCGTGTATAAAATGGCCCAGAAAGACCATGTAAAACATTATTTTTTCAGTAAAGTCATGACTAAATAATAGACAGTCACACGGGCCGATGCAGCACTTTAACGGATGAAATCATTCTAAATTGTTAGTTTATCTGTGTTTATTTTCTTAAGCTTGGAAACTGGTTGCTGATGTTTCTTCCCGTCTCTCTCAGCAGTCCAACAAAGTGCCAGTGGTGCAGCACGCTCACCACGTGCACCCGCTCACTCCCCTCATCACCTACAGCAATGAACACTTCTCTCCAGGCACGCCGCCGTCGCACCTGTCCCCGGAGATTCTGGACCCAAAGACGGGTAAGACATTTTCCACCGGGCCTCTTTTCTCTGTTGGCCGTCCGTCAGACACTCAGGCCCGTCTGCCTCCACCCGCAGGTATTCCCCGGACTCCTCACCCATCGGAGCTCTCTCCCTACTACCCCCTGTCTCCTGGGGCGGTGGGATCCATTGCTCACCCCCTGGGCTGGTTCATGCCGCAGTAAGTTTTATTCCCAGCAACACACACACACATCAGACACTCACGATGGTTGCTGCCATCACACACATTGTTTATCATTCAGTAGAAAGATTCTGGGTCTCAGGTGTGTATGCGTCACCAGGAAAAAAGGAAAATATTGGAGGAATTTGTCTCCGTTTATGCATTTGTAGTTCTCCACGAGTGAGTTCAGACGAGCGCGTTTGTGCCGGCGTTTGGTGCCAGGCGCGTTTGATCTGGAGTGTTCACTCACCTCATCTGTGTGTGTCTCAGGCAGGGCCAGCACATGTACTCCATCCCTCCGGGGGGATTCCGTCACCCCTACCCAGCACTAGCCATGAATGCATCCATGTCCAGGTGAGCAGATCACCCCCAACGGGGGGACACCGTATACCTGCTGCTTCTGTCTCACGCTGAAATCAGCTTCTCCTTATCTTTTAGAACAATAAACACAGTTGTAGACAACAAAAACCAACAACCGTGGGGATAATAGCACGATCACCCATATGTACGTGACAGGACCAGAGTATAAATCTAGGGACAGGCTTTTATTCCAGAATAAAGTCTAGAAAAACACTGAACTCTGAGGCTTAGTAACCAGCAACCTGATTGTTAACATTCAGTGCTCCTCTCTCAAGACCAGCCAGTGTTCGCTCGCTCTCACACACACGTGCACACACACACACGTGCCCACACTAGGCATTGATCAGGGCAAATCAATCTCTGAATCTACGCGTCCCATCAGGCTTCACTCTCACCTTCTTTAAGAAGTTTGGTGATTTGTCAGCCTTCCGGTGTTTGGGAGAGGAAATATTCTCTACATTCCATATCATGTGAGGAATATCCCAGGAATATCCCTGAAGGGTTTCATTACAGCGCACGTCAAATAATGACGCCTAAATCAAACAGGTTTGGGTTCAAATTTCATTTGTTTAATATGGTTTCTAAAACACGATGAGCAAAGACCTGAAGCCAGAATCTCATAAATAATCAAAGGTTTTGTTAGCTGACGTTTAAGTGCTACAGAAACACTAAGGACGGAATTATTTGCTGAAAACCTGATGCCGTCACACCATCACAGTCGCTACAGCTTCGTTACCTTAGGAATGCTGAGGTTTCCTCCTTGTTTATATAGCATGACTTATTAACTGTTTTAAAGGGGAAATCGGAAATCCAAGCCAATCAGGCTTAATCAGGGAAATGTTATTCCATGTCAGATGTTTGCACATGTTTTCTTGATTCATATGTTTTAGTTTTCAAACTCAATCGGATCTCGAGGGGTCGAAACAAGCTTTTAACCTATTTTCCTGCGTTAGCATGCATAACCTTGAGATGGCTTTCCAAAGCATTGTTTATCATATTTTCTAGTCTAAAATTATCCAGTATGGGATGTGAGAGACTGCTCATTGCAGTAGTTTTTGGTGATAATTGCTAGTATTTAAGAGAAGCACGGTAGAGGTGTGCACGTGGACAGCAGTCAGAAGGCTTTCAAAGCGGTAACCACACACACTGCATTTCCTCCAGACCTCTTGAACAATTGTCAAGCATTTCACACATTGTTTGAATGAATCCAGTCTAGACAGTCACAGTAGGAACAGGGAATTTCAGCGGCACGCTCAGACGGACCACTTATGGGCCAGGTTATTTAGCTTTTCCTCGGCAGGTTAACCCAAGCGAGCTGTTAAACTGTTTCCCTCCGTGGCCCTCGCAGTTTGGTGTCCAGCCGCTTTTCTCCTCACATGGTGACTCCGCCCCCGCACGGCCTCCACCAGACTGGCATACCTCATCCCGCCATTGTCTCCCCTGCAATCAAACAGGAACCCAGCGGGGATAACATCAGCCCCACAATGCAGGCGTAAGAGCACTTAACACTCGTCTGATCGGTGTTCGCTGCTCGCCGGCACCTTCCCCACGTCAGCGCTTTATTAACGGCGCCTTTTCAATGTTTGCGATTAGCAGGAAATCCCCAGCTCCTCACAAGAAGGAGGAGGACAAGAAGCCTCATATCAAGAAACCTCTGAATGCGTTCATGCTGTATATGAAGGAGATGAGAGCCAAAGTAGTGGCAGAGTGCACTCTGAAAGAGAGCGCCGCCATCAACCAGATCCTTGGAAGACGGGTAAGTCACACACACACACACACACACACACAGGTCTGCGCACGAGTGTTTGGCAACCCTTTGATATCTGTTGTGGCTTTGTCAACAGTGGCATTCCCTGTCAAGAGAGGAACAAGCCAAATACTACGAGCTGGCCAGGAAAGAAAGGCAACTCCACTCCCAGCTCTACCCAGGATGGTCGGCACGAGATAATTATGTGAGTGGCTGCAAATCAAACTGGATTACGCCGCGTTGGACGCTGGGACGTGCGCTGAGTTTCTGTGGGAACAACCGCCTCAATGCTAAATAAGGACAAAATGACACTGCAAGTTAAAGCATTAACGGCTCGAAACAAAATCTAGTTGGTCAGAAACACTTTTTTTCATGTTTTGAGTCCGAAACAATGGAGAGATTGAGGTTTATTTTGCCACCGACGTGCGGGATAGTAAAATATTCCAGTTGCAAATCAATGAAATGCGAAATTAAAAATCAGGGAAATGCACTTTACCGCATTTACTGCGCTCGGTGCTCTTAGCATCGTTCCGTCTTTGAAGTTTCCAGTTTTTAAAGATGTTTTTTCCTGTTTTCAGGGAAAGCGGAAAAAGAGGAAGCGAGAAAATAAGCCTGATTCTAAACCAGAAGGTAAGAGGAGCAGTTGATTAGTTGGACGAATGGAACCTTTTTTTTATTATTATGATTTGCATCTACAGCTGTGCTCTTTTATTTACCCTCTCTTCCCTACTAACTACTACTAACTCCTTTTCCTGCTTCCACACTTTTCATGCAGCTTATGAGGTTCAGTGCTAATAGTAGCAGGTATGTCTGCCGTGTCATTATCGGTCAGTCCCTCGAGGAACCGGAGGGAACGCGATAATTCCGAGATATAACCAACTGTTGACGTTTCTCTGATCTTCATAAATCTGAACTTTGTTCCATAACACCGAGGTCCACAAGGTCACGTCCTCGTTTGCAGCCCGTTTTTAACGATTCGTGTCGGGACTTTTCGGGAAGCCTTCAACTTTTTATTCTTTTTATTTCCTTCGGCTAAGTGTTCTGCAACTTTTTTCGGCATTTTTAAAGAAAGAATAAAACTTTATTCGACCGGAAGCCGCAGTAAAACCACTTTGACCGCAGCTGTTAGCCAAATCGCGGAGGGGCTTTTTATGTCCACTGTCCTGCGTCCGCATGTCTCCCACCCTGTTGTCCCTCTTGTTTCTAACTCCCTCTCAGCCTAAAGTCTGAACTCTTCCTGCCACCATCTTTGTTCTTCATCCTGTCACATGTTTTCAGCTTTGTGGGACATGAACCAGATTTGCAGCCAGCATCAGATCCATAATTCATCTTCATCTGCCCACAGACTTCTCCATCAGAAGCAAGAAGCAGTGCGTGCAGTACCTGCCGTCAGAGAAGATGTGCGACAGCCCTGCGTCGTCACACGGCAGCATGCTGGACTCCCCGGCCACCCCCTCCGCCGCCTTGGCCTCTCCGGCGGCGCCGGCCGCCACTCACTCGGAGCAGGCGCAGCCGTTATCACTCACGACCAAACCGGAGGGACGCATGCACCACCGCTTCCCCCTCCCTGGGAAGGCTTCTGGATCCACATCCTCTTCCTCTTCCTCCTCTTCCTCCTCCCAGCCCTCTTCTATTCCAGTTGGTACTTCAGGCAGCCAGCCAACCACACCTATCCTCACTCGGCCAATCCCCTTCACCTCCCTGCACCCCTCTATGCTCTCCTCTCCTTCCCCCTTCCATCAGGCAGCCCTTCACACCCACCACGCCTTGTTCCAGTCACAGCCGCTCTCCTTGGTTACCAAACCAACCGAGTGAATCTGTGTCTGTACCTCCCTCATTTATTTGTGCTGTATATTGCTTTACCTTTTGAATAGATATTAGAGCAGCCTTTTTTTTTTTTCGAAATAATGAAAAGGATGAAATATTATTGGTCAATATTTGACTGCTTCCTTTTCTACATCTCTTAATGAAAACTAAATGTATTTTTTGTAAAGTTTACTGCAGAACTGGTTTCTTTTTTTTTCATCCATTTATCCAATGAACTTGTATAAAAGAACCAATGTACATAAAGTTTCTTTATAAAAACAAAAAGGAACAAAAACATCTTTCTAGCCAAATTCTGATTAATGTTAGTATTAAGCTGAAGTCATAGTACTGGCCAATAATTGCAGCCCCCTGAACCTCCTTCCTTCTTTTTCAGTTCAATTGTGTGTTCCCTTTCTTTGACCTGTTAAATAAACATTTGGAATTGTTTCTTAAAAGGTGCGTCCGCCCGTGTTTTCACGCAGTTTTTGTAGGTTTTGGCAGAGTGTTTGTGACCAAATCCAGCAGGTTTCGGTCCTCCGTAGGTGCTCGTCTTGAGCAGGAAGCGTGATTTTATCACAGCCGCCCGGCTCCTCCATTAAAAGCTAGATCACACCTGTCCTGTGTAAAGCAGTCTTAATATTTCATAAAGACCGAATTAGGCTAACCACACTGGAAAAGAGCTCCCGACTTGGGGAAACAAAATTTCAGTCCCAGAATAAACAGAAATAAAGCAGACATCTGCTCCTTCTTGGCGTCTAACGATCCCAACAATGACACAAAAGCGGGTCACTGCCGTCCCACTGCACCACAACCTGCCTGGGTGCCTTTTTTTAAGCACTTTTATTCACTATTTGGCACGTTGCGCAGGCTTTAATTAACTCAGAGGTAATTCGATGGAGCCCCTGGGACCTCATTAGGCATTTCAATTAGTGGAAAAAAAATACACAAGTTAGGGTGCAGAGCAGGAGAGGTTCCAAGGATCCACCAATTATGTTGGAGTGAGGGGGCACTTCTGGACCAGCCGACGTCGCCACCCCTCCGTGTCCCCGCTCGTATTCTTCCTACAGGAGATCCGAGTTGTGCTCTGCACCAATGAGGCAGCGGCGTTCGTTGCAGGGGGAGTCATTGATATTGAGATGAGGAGTTACGTCAGACATGCCTACGGTCTCGCCAAAGCATTTGAAACTCCACATGTGGACCGAAAAAAAAAGAAAAAGTTTTCTTCTCCTTCCCCCATGTAATGACCCCCCTCCTCCCCACCAAGCACAAGGTTTTAGGCATTCATTGGCCATAATAGGCCCTTGCTTGTTTGCCCCCTCTACCTTCCGTGGTGCCTAAACTGTGCAGTCTCTGGTGCTACGGCTGCCTTGTCAGAGCTACTCTAACAATAAATCAGTAATATTACAGGTAATGAGGTGTCAAAACAGCCTGCGAACCCGTCTCCTCAAGGACGTCCATCCGATGCAATGTTCACCTCTAGATATGGCATCGTAACAGTCCAACGTCCATCTCCTCTAACATCTGCTGCTGCTCTACATCACATTTGCATCTAGAATGCAGATTTTATACAAATTCATTTTCACTCCTGATTTCCTTCTAAGATCCTGAGCGTTTCCTTTGATCTTGATTTACTCCGGTTCAACCCTTCAACAATACTCTGCATACACTTTTAAGAAAAGTGAGTTTAAAAGCGTAACAGGGTGACTTCCTTACATTCCCATTAACAACAGGCTTCACATCACATGTGGCTTCTCCAAGTGATATTAATCGATTGTTTCTGTAACATTCAGCGAGCTTAGCGGGACTCAGCTGGGCCTTTGTGCAGATAGGTGAGACGGACTGTGAGACCCCGTAAGACCCTCCGCTATGTATTATTCATAGCCGTTTGACCTTAAAGATGGAAATGCAAATGTGTGTCAAGAATGAGGGCAATCATCGGACTTTTCAAATGTCAAACAGCTTGCCACAATTAAGATGTGTTCATTACAAGAACCCACAGGTGTCTGGCACCCAGCAGAGATGTAAAACACCTCCCATTAACATCCTGATAATTATCTTCTCTGCACATCTTCACTTGTATTCCTTGTAATTGATATGCATGCCTGCAAAATAGGATTTGTTCTCATGAAAAAGTGCTTTTAATGACAGAACTTCCTGGTGTTTAATGAGTGAGAGAATTTAGGCAGTGTTGCACTTACTGATCTCATACAAGCACTTTATATCTGTCCTGCCTGTCCTACTAAAACAAGCTCATTCGAACTCCCAGTGCATCAGTAACCAGTTGATTTAGTAACAAAAGCAAGCAGCACTGGTTGTAAATGGTTTTTGCCTGGGTTGTGGAGGTGAACTGGGTTGAAGCAAGTGGGGAAATAATCTAACACTGTAGATAGATACATAGATGGCTGTGGTAGCCCAGGCTGTTGGGAACTAGGCTGAGGTGGGGGGTTCTTGGTTTGAGACCCAGGAGAGACAAAACATGGAAGGTGTTCTGGTAGATGGCCAAGGTACCCTTGAGCAAGTTACTGACCCCACAAATGCTCATATATGGCCCTGTGATGAGCTGGCAACTCATCTAGGGGGGGGGGGGGGGGGGGGTGAACCCTCCCTCTGCCCATTGTGTACCGTCCCCCAAAAGGGATAAAGCAGTTGAAGAGACCAATAAATTGAAGTTTTCCCAAAAACATGAAATGTTCAGAAACACAATGACAGAAACACATCTCCACTTCCACCACCACACCTTAGTGGTGTGTAGCAATATCGCCATCTGCTGATGGTAATTGAGATATTTGATAGTCCCAATTCACGGGAACCATGAAATATTAGATTACATCCATATTCACGTTCAGTGTAATACAATGTCTCAAACAGATGTTGTAAGGTGACACATTGCCTTTGTGGCTGCTTGATATGTTTGGGTGGCAAGTCAAATCATAAAAGCTTGACATCTTCCTGCTATTTATGATAGGGAATAAGCATTAATGAGACAAAATAGAATCTGCGATATGGACAAAATGAGTAAAATCAATAAAATACCCGGATTTGGAGAAGTCCGCCTCTAAGCAGAGGCGTGCCATGTTACCAACCAACCTTTAAGTGGCAGTAGACGGGCGACGCGTTATTAATTCTACAGAAGAAGAAGAAAAAGCCCCGCTGTACACGGAAGTCGAAACCGGATTTGTCAAATCCTTCTGCCGCTGGCGCTAGTTTGTCAACGGTGTCTACGCGCTCAGTAATACTCAGATAAAACAAAGAATTTCATCTTAGTGTTTGACCTTTTGAGGTGCTACAATGAAGACGCGTCTGTTGATGGTCGTTGTGCTCCTATGCTGCTCTCTGGCCAGAGGTGGGTGGAGTTATTTTGCTTTTCTCCCTGCGATTGTCTGATATGAGGTTAATAAGCGCTCATCCGCAATCCGTGTTCCGTCTTTGTAAGATGATTCATCAGAACCAAATCTGAGAAATCACAAAGCTACGGCGAATAGGGTAGATAATCACAGAAACAGAGCATCATTTTTGGTGTGGTTAAATCACAGCAGAGTCGATTTATTGCCTCTCCGATCACCGCGATCATCTGGATCCCTCCACGTTACCGTTTACATAACACACAAAGTACAAAGTTCACAAGGCCTCCACAGTCTGGACCAAAGCCCCCAAAACTGCCCCCGTTCTTCAGTAAATCTGTCCTTTTTATACCCCACTGTCCTGGATTTAAGAAATGTCTTTTACCAACTACGCATTTGTAGACAATTGGACGAAACTAAATTATTGTAAATACTTGGAATTGCATGCAGGACATGTATTTAAGACGTTCTGTATATCACATACAGTAACATGCAACGTTCAAAAATAGCTGTTAATGTGAAGAGTTGCACTTTACTTTCAAAAGTCAAGCTTTCATCGGGCTTGTCTAGATGGTCTTTGGCAACCTTCAGGAGAGGTTTTCTTCTCAGGTCTCGACCAGGAAGCCATGTTTGAGCAGATCTCGCTGAATATTTGAACGGTGAAGCAGAGCGCCAGTCTGATCGGCCTGGACACTCTAAACACTTTATTTTGTAGGATTAGCAGCAGCCCTGGTGGTAGAACTGTTGCTCTCCTCTGCTGTGTCCATTAAAGGTCTACACTTGTTACTTCATCACTTGTTTTTAGGGCTGCAGGCGCCAAAAGGTGGCAGCGATAAGCCCGACTCCATCCAGGGTAATGACGGAAGTGGCCCCGAGGCTCAGCCCACAAATGACAGCACAACAGGAGCAGGAACCTCTGAACCTGCTGGAGACAGTGGACCTAAAGAGGGTGATGCAAATAAAACCAGCTCAGATGGAACGCCAAACAATGACACGAGTGACAAAATACCGACTCCAAAGTCCACCATCACGATGAATGATGGCCAAAAAGTCAAAACTGCTGATGGCGTACAGGACGATAATGAATCTGGCGCTGAGAAAGAAGAACAAACGACCACATCTGATCAGGCTGGGAAGAGCACCGAAAACACACAAGGGAACGGGACGGCTGCTGAGGATGCAACAGGCAAAAAGGCCGACGATAAGAAAAAACCTGAGAAAACGAGCAGCAAGGAGGTAAAAAACAAAACGCCAGATGAAACCAGCAAGGAGAAAACGACAAAGGACGACAAAAAGGTGGAAAAGGCCGGAAAGTCCCCCGAAAACACACAAGCGAACGAGACGGCTGCTGAGGATGCAACAGGCAAAAAGGCCGACGATAAGAAAAAACCTGAGAAAACGAGCAGCAAGGAGGTAAAAAACAAAACGCCAGATGACACCAGCAAGGAGAAAACGACAAAGGACGACGAAAAGGCCGGAAAGATCACCGGAGACACACAAGGGAAGGAGACGGCTGCTGAGGATGCAACAGGCAAAAAGGCCGACGATAAGAAAAAACCTGAGAAAACGAGCAGCAAGGAGGTAGAAAACAAAACGCCAGATGAAACCAGCAAGGAGAAAACGACAAAGGACGACGAAAAGGTGGAAAAGGCCGGAAAGATCCCCGCTGAGGAGAAAAATGAAGATTACGGGAAGACTCTGATTGATATCGACGAGGAGGCACAAAGCAGTCACTTTTTTGCCTACCTTGTTTTTACAGCGGTGCTGGTGGCTGTGCTTTACATCACTTATCACAACAGGCGCAAGGTACCGTGTCCGACCCACAATTGTTACACAAACACACAAACACGCTAGCGCGAGAGCCAGTATTTCAGGTCTTTAAATTGGAATGTGCGACTTCCATAGTGGTCTGTTGTGAAGCTCGTGCACAGAAGCACAGCAGACCTCATCCCCCTCCAGGTGGATCCAGGCCTGTCGCACCTGTTTTGCTCCACATCACCAATCGTCTTGTTCTTTCTCTCAGATCATAGCGTTTGTCCTGGAAGGGAAGAAGTCCAGAGCTGCTGCGCGCCGCCCTAAATCCGCAGAATACCAGAGACTGGAACAACAGGTCGGTTCACAACAGCGCCTAACTTGTTCAAATCCAGCAAATCTTTTGTCGTCATTCATTCGCACGCGTTTGTTTCAGATGTGAAGACGGTCTGGAGGAGGCCTGGAGCGGTTTTGTACATTGGCTGTTGTGTGAGAAGTGACTGGATGACCATGTTTGACAGTTTTCTGGTGCACTGCATGTCAACTTAATTTAGTTGTGTTAAATGAACTTGTGTGTGTACCTTTTCCATGCTAATTGCACGTCTATGCAGAATACACTGTTGCCTTATCGCAGGAGTTTGTGAAGTGCAGTGGAAGTAAAATAAGCCATCAGATTTTGCACTCGTCACTAGGACACTAGAAGCAATCAGCCAGGAAGTAGATGTAGCAGATTGCAATAGCACATTGTTTCAACAGTAGACTTTTTTCTACCATGGAGGAAGTGTAAAATGTAAAATAGGGTCCGGATATTTGTTGGTACAATATATCAAATTCTTGTTTTACTGTGGGCAATGATAGTATCGCTATTTATGTTGTGTTTGTACGCGCGTGGTATCGGCCTGATGAATGTTATAATTACCTTTAATTCCATTTAGAAGACAGATTTTTTGAGACTTGAGCAGGCTGGACGGTAACAATGTGATCCCCCCCCCCCCCCCCAAAAAAAAATAAACCTACTGCTATCAGCTAGCTCAGCTTTGTCCAAATACTTTTGTCCTCCTGCTAGCCCCCACCCTCTCTTCTTTCAGGTTCCTCTCAGGTGTTAAACAGGAACAAGTCTGTTTTGTGGGAGACTGGTTGGCCCCCTTCTTTAAAAGGATGCCTGTTTGTGATCGTTTGTCAAGGATGCGTTTATAATTTGGTGCGCGACTCATAGATGGAAACCACTTTGTAAAAATCAGATGTGCAGTTTATAGGTGGAGCTTGAAGTCCATATCATGTCAAGATAGATTTTATAGCAAAATATGATACATTTGTGGACACACAACAAAAGTATCTGGGTATATTTATTTTATAGAGGGCTCGGGTTGTTGGGAAAGTGTGTAAGGGGGAGACTTAATGTGGTAATAAAGCTTCTTGTGAAACACATGAGCTGCAGCCAGTGCTTTATTTGGTCGGCTGGGGCACCTGGCAGGGATCACTTCAATAGTCCTGCTGCTCAAATCAAGCAGGGAGAATGTTCCCCGACAACGTCAATAGTCCTTGTTCCTCCGTTTCCAGGTAAGAGGAAACTCCGTCACTGTTAATTTAACAGGTGGCCATTCTTAATTCCAAAAAAAGACAGACATCGCTCCAAAATGTTTTATTTGAAATAACACTGGTATTAAAGATAAAGGTGCACATGTGCCGCAACATTTATAACTGACCACATACAGTGAAAATCCAGTTGGTGTTCCCTAAAACAAACGTCGCCAAACTGGGAAACGATCAAATATCTCTTACAACAGAATTCAGTTGTCTTTAGAAAAGGGAAACCTCTGACCAAGAGGAGCCAGAGGTGTAATGGCGTTCTCTTCACACCGGCATCATGTTTTTGGCCTCCTCCTCATAAATATCTGGGATGTCCCCCATGGATGAGGAAACCATGCTGACCGAATTGGAACCCCGGAGCTCCATCTCATACCGGATGAGCTGTTCCCAGAAGCCCTTGTTGGGCCTGACCAGGGGCCGACGGCCCTTCAGCCACCTGTGAGCCTCCAGCAGGGACACATGGCGGTGTTTCATCAGGTAGGCCATGCACAGGGCGGCCGAGCGACTCACGCCGGCGTTGCAGTGCACCAAGGTGCGGCCTCCGTGCGCTGCAGTCAGCTGGATTTGGTCCGCCACCCGGTCGAAGTGGTCACTGAGAGGAGCCAGCGGAGAGTCGGGGACCGGGAGGTGGATGTACTCCACGCTGGGGAGCTGCGGGGCTCTGCTCTTGGCCTCGCTGACGTTGACCACGCACGTTATTTTGCAGCGGGTCAGCTGGCAGGAGTCGCTGGCCGCTCGGACGTTGCTGAGGTACAGGTGTTCCGTGACCGCGCACAGGCCCGACAGAGCCGCGGGGGGCGGCGGGACGATGCGGCTGAGCAAACTCACCGAACTGCTGCAACTCATCACGTCTCCATGTGGACCGAGCAGAACAAACGAGACCCGAACTGGCTCTCAGCTATAGAATATTGCTAACTTATATTATGAGACAGGATGGGATCCAAAGCCACGAAACACATGAGGTTAAACACTGTTTAACGGTAGAAATAGTAATAATGTGACACCTCCTTCACCGTCCTGTGTTATAAAACGCACGAGTGTTGTGAACGCTGTCGCCCCCTGCTGGACGGGAGGCCCGAACAATGATGACGCCATCTTGCTTTTCCTGGTCAAAACAATTAAAGACAAAAACAAGTTTATGACAACAAATGCGAGGGATTTTTTTCCTAAAATATAAAATAAAAGATAAAGCCAAACAATATCTTAAACAAAATGGTAGTAGTAGTAGCAGTAGTAGCAGCAGTAATATTAGCAGTAAAATTACCAGTACTAGTAGTAGTAGTAGCAGTAAAATTAGCAGTACTAGTAGTAGCAGTAATAGTAGCAGTAAAATTAGCAGTACTAGTAGTAGTAGTAGTAGTAATAGTAGCATTAGTAGTGGTGGTGGTAGTAGTTAGTAGTAGTAGCTGCAGCAATAGTAGTGGTAGTAGTAGCAGCAGGAGTAGTTAGTAGCCGCAGCAATAGTTGCAGTAACAGTGGTTAAGCAGCAGTAGTAGTTGTAGTAGTAATAGTAGTAGCCGCAGCAATAGTAGCAGTAACAGTGGTTAAGTAGTAGTAGTAGTAGTAGTAGTAGCAGCAGTGTAGTGAAGAAGGGTAACGGGCATAAGGCGCTATATGTAACCTTTGAGTTAACGATTAGACCTTCGTAGTTAATGATTATGCAGACAAAACGTACTAGCCATTGTCACTGTTTGAGCACCTGCTATATGTATACGTGTCACTACTTGAATGTATGCTTTGAGATGGAAAGTCCGGGGAAGTTATTAGAGGGTTAATGGAAAGTATGGGAGTAGCCAAGGCATGGTCTGTTGAGTTTGTTTAAAAAAAACCCATGTAAGGTACACCTGACTTCTGATAGGTAGGGAAAAAGGTACTTAACGGTGGAAAATGAGTAAAAATAGCTAACCAGAAGGAGGAGCCCGGGGCGGGGTAGCCCCAGGCTCCAAATAGTATAAAAGAAGGACAATTCTTGTCAGTATTCAGACTTAGCCCGGGCTACTTCTCATGCATGGTGAATTGTGGATCGACAATAAACCATCGTTTGGATCGTGAACCAGCTGACCCTGACTCATCTTTCGACTTTGTTGTGGTATCCCCGCACTTCAATTCATTGGCACTGGCATAGGTATATTAACTTAATGAAAACATAAGTTTGAGTGTTTTAGCGTAGGGGAAAATCCACTACAGCAGCAGGAGTAGGGGGGTTATTCGCCTGTTGTACCAGTGTGAGTGGCAGTAGTGTTACTGTCAGTAATTACTGTCAGTAGTATAGAAGCAGAAGTATTTGTCCCATGGTCAGATCCACCATAGAGCACCAAAGACGCGTGTACCTAAGCTTTACAAACGTTTCGGTAACGCGTGAACTAGTTTCCGAGTCCTCTTTAATGATCTGGGCTGCATCGTGTCTGTGTGGAGGTGGCTGCAGACGGTCTTTGGTTGCCCGGGAAACAGATGGTGGATGAAGGGCGCGCATACAAAAGCCCGTAAACCTGTGGCAGCAGCTGGAGACCGAGAGCTCTCATCAATCCGGGTCCTGCTGCGTCCTCCGCAGAACCTCCCGTCCTTTGTGTTCGTGTCGCGGTTTGTGTTTCCTGACTGGACTCCCGTCGGCGCGCAGCTGCTCGTGTCACTCCCACATCTGCTGCTCTCTTCTGCGGCCACGGAGACGGCAAATCATGTTTGTGCGCGCAGCGTGTCAGTCCGGAGGGCGACCACCATGCCTTTTCTGCGCGGGCGTAGCCGCTGCATGCGCAAAGACTGCGCGCATTTGCCGGTTAGTCACAGCTTGAGGAGGAAGAAGAGGAGAGGGAGGAAAGTGTGATCTTTCACAGCGTTTGCTGGATATCCACGAGAACACCGGTAAGAGAGGAAACACACCCAAACGCTCTTTGAATGCTACATTTTGCTACCTTTGATAAACAGACAGGCCGCCTGTGAAATCTCTCTGCGCACACCTTTATTTTAAAACCTGCCGTTTATAGCAAAGCTGTGGACGTGTGCCATGTGGAGCAGCCTCATCTCCACAGAATCACAGCCTTGCTTTTCCTTCAACACAACTGGCCCTCTTAAGAGAAGAGGTACAATCCGTTAAAAGCTGATTTCCGCCTCCCCACAGCGGAGTGGAGCTCGCCACAGAGCCGCTGACCCATCGGACACCAGGATGCTGCGAGGATCCGGACCCAGGGAGGCGGCAGCAGGACAGGTTATGTGCACAGGCCCGGCTTTCATCTTAATGTTCCCTTTTATTAACGCAGTGTCAGAGTGCTGCTGTCAGTGATATCAGACTTAAGCACATTTCATGTCTTTCAACAAGATGCGGTGAGGAAAAAGCCATGAAAGGAAAAGAGGCTTGTATTCCCGGGGGCATGAGTCTGGTGGCGTCCCACTTTTCTGTGGCTGTGTTTTGCTGCGTTCCCCTGCAGGAGAAGCAGATTTTCACAGGACCCGACGAGCGGCTGCAAGGCCTCCTGCACAAAGGCTCAGGAGCTGTCAGTTGCTCTCAGCCACGGTGACTTTTCTTTCACTTTAATCGCCCGAGAGGTCGGACATATTTAGGCAAATGTAAAACACAAGGCTAATTTCATGCTTTAGCTCATATCCAGCCTGCGCACTGGTGCGCCGGGCGTTAAGCCTGCGAGCTGGCGGAGATTCCAGATAAATGTGGAACGCAACGAGCGCTAAAGGTGGGATTATTTTGCGCCGCTGCTGTCCTCCACTGGTGAGGCAGAGGAGCGAAACAAACCTGACGAAAGGAAATTAGCATCAGCAGCCTTGCCATTATCCAACACCACGCAGACTCAAATAGGAGGAAGGAAAAGTGGAGATTAAAAATATCAGCTGTGAGCGACACCGCCAGGAAGGTGTCAGCCGCTCTCTTTCTGCTCCTAACAGCTGCCGTGTTGTTTCCTCCTGCAGAGATAAATGTCATCGCTGCTGCACCTTCAGGCGGAGCCAAGCGGCGCTTCAGCTTTACCTGCAGAGAGATGGCTTCCGCTGCATCGGTGTGTCTGTGATAGCGCCCCCACCTCCTCCCTCCCTCCCTCCCTCCCTCCCTACAGCAGGTCACAGTTAGCAGGGAGGCGTTTCATGGGTGCTCCTCTGACCTCCCAATCCTGACGCCCGGGTTTCCCTGGCCGTGAACGGTGACAGCGCAGCCGCCACAGTCCTGCCCGTTTGTTTCAGAGTGGCCCCCCGTCTCTGTTGCCTTGGTTACTGAGTCGGTGCTGATGTGGCGCTGAATCTGCTGCCAGATGCTGAACTAGAAAAGTGGTTCAAAAATAACAAAAGTTGTTTTCACAAACCGACAATTTCACAACTTTCGCTTCATTTTCATTCTTAAAGAATGAGCGATTTATTAATGCCCGGATCTTAACTCTGGTGTACGTGTGTGCATGTGTTTGCGTGCATGTGCTCTCTATGTGCGTGTCCTGTATGTTAGCATGTCGGATTTAACATTTCCAACAGACCTAAAGCTTCCACCTGCTTTCTCCTCGCAGCTGCAGCGATGTTCCAAGCCGCCCGAAGCACTTTAAAAAAAAAAAGAAACAAAAAAAATCCAGCAGAAATGGGATGAAAGGATGTTTACAGATGGTTCTTAGCATTTGTTGGTACCTCTGGAAAACAGCAGCAGCAGCAGCAGCAGCAGAGCAGCAGGGAAGGACTGGTGGCGTGTGGCTGCTGGCTGTAATTTAACTGCCATCTTGCCTATAATTTCGTACTTAAGCAAATGACGGCAAATGCTAATAATCATGTGCAAATAGCTTTTACCCGAGTCTGGATTGAACTAACAGTATCTCATTAATATCTAATAACGTACTAATATGTGCTAACAGTGGGATGATTACTAACCTGTTGTTGAATGTCGGTGGCTGGGCCTCTTCTCTAACGGTCTGACTAACCCCTGCTTTATGCCCGCAGCCTGATGCATCACAGCCCTCTCTCATGATCCTGCAATCCTTCAAAAAAAAGATATCAAATAACAAATTCTGAGGGGTTTTAGGATCTGAGATCGGAAGGATGCCTTTTAAACCACAGTAGAGGAGCTGCTGATCCAAAATGGCTTGACCACAGATTAAAAAACAACAGCAACTCAGGTGACATTCCCAGAATGCACTGCGCTTTTCGGGCTAAATTCCCATCCTCGGACTCAGGGTTCGGTTCTTTGTGGTCAGACCTGCGCACCCGAGTGCAAGTGTCAGCTCACACTAACAGTCATGAGGCTGTGAAGTCCATAAAGTCCCACTGCTCTTACTAACCTCCCTGCAATGAGTTTATGTCGCCGCCACGAGCCAAACGCAACGATTCCATCTGTAATAATGGCTTCTACATCACAGCATGCATCTAGTACCACGATACCGGCAGAGGTTTTAGCCTTTAGCTCTGTTTGCTACTAACGGACTCTTCAACCGTCTGCTCTTTCCCCAGCAAGTTACTAACAGAGTTGTTCCTGGCTCTCTGCAAACTAACCAACTAACCCACTAATAAACTAATAAGATAACTCACAAAAATCACTAACATTGTGTGGCAGAAATCGTGTGCACGTGTGTGTTTGAGAGAACTTAATCACTGGGGCAGTGCGTAATATTTCTAAATGAATGTACCCCAACACTTTTCTATTTTGTCACTAATGCGCCTGTTTTGTTCATACGTTTGTAATAAAGAACCTTCATATCTGATTAATCAAGGCCAGTCGGTCTTTATTTTGTACTACTATAGATTGACGCTAGGGGGCAGTAATTCCCCACATCTCTGCAGGGAGAGGTCACAAGCAAATGGCAACAAGAGGACAAATTATTTTAGGTTTCTTCTCTTTAAAAGAATTATGTGAGGTTAAATATAGTCCCCTGGGGTATCCTGTGGGGGGCGCTCCACGGCTACGGGGTCCGTGGCCCTCTGCTCAGGGCCGTGCGGTCTCTGTACCACCGGAGCCGGAGCTTGGTTCACATCGCCAGCAGTCAGACCTGTTTCTGGTGCATGTTGGACTGTGGCAGGGCTGCCCTCTGTCACTGGTTCTGTTCACAATCAGAATTTCTAGGTGCATCCAGGGGCCGGAGGGAGTCCGGTTTGGGAACTGCAGGATTTCATCCCTGCTTTATTCAGATGATGTTGTCCTGTTGGCCTCATCAAACCAGGCCCTCCAGCATGTACCAACCTCTCCAGGTTGGTTGAGAGGTCAAACCACCTGCCTCAGGTAAAGGAGTTCCCCTGTAACACCGAGGGAGGTGTTCCAGGCATGTCACACTGGGACGAGACCCCAAGGTAGACATAGGACACACTGGACAGATTTACGTCTCTCAGCTGGCCTTGGAACGTCTCGGAATACTCCCAGAAGAGCTGGAGGAAGTGTCTGAGGTGAGGGAAGACTGAGCATCACTGCTTAGGCTGCTGCCTCTAAAACCAGGCCCGGAAAAAGACGAGACGATTTTAATCAAGGCCAGTCGGTCTTTAATTTGTACTACTAAAGATTGACGCTAGGGGGCAGTAATTCCCCACATCTGCAGGGGAGAGGTCACAAGCAAATGGGAACAAGAGGACAAATTATTTTAGGTTTACATCTTCTCTTTAAAAGAATTATGTGAGGTTAAATATAGTTGTTGTGCACAGTTAGATTTGGGATCGACATTTTTGTGACATAGTGCATGACATTTATTATGTGCAGTTATAAGATCACATTGTGTGGTGGGAGCAGCACGTCTGGTTTTGCTGATTCTCTTTCAGAAGCTTAACTATATTTAAACACACAGCCTGAAGCTCCCCTTAGAGTTGTAAATATCACGCGAATTCCAGTTATGCTGGGAGGACAACCTTTAATCACATCAGCGTTCTTGTCCAGTGGACCAGAGAACGGTGGCCTGTCGCCAATCTCTCAGGCCAAAAAACCCTGTTGGGGGAGGGCAGACTTTGGTTTGGGGACCGCAAGACTTTTAAAATCACAATACGGCTCCAGGAGCTGTTTTAGAAGAGCGAAACCTCCACTGGACACTGTGAAATTCTAGTCCTGTTTGCACTTCAGCACATTCTTGTGAGTTTTCTGTAAAGTTATGCCACTTTTCCCCTCCTCCTTCAAACTTTGAAGACATCCTCCATTAAACTGTCTGACACATGATCTGCCTCCATTAAATCGTTTAGCAAATGATCCCGGTTCGCATCTTTTCTCCCGAACACCGAGTGCTGTTAAAAGTGTGAAAACGGCGATATGAAGGCAGCGAGCCGGTGCTTCGCCACCACCTGCAGCCAACATTCAGCCCAGATAAGTGGGCAGCGGGCTGCCTGCTGAATGATGGACGGTAATTAAAAGTTAGCTAATAACCTCTTCACACCTGACATTTCAACAGGGAGGTCCTGGACACCATTATCTACATATAGATTAAACAGCATAATTGGCAGGAAGATAGGGTTAGAGGAGCGGGGAAGGGAAAGAAGGGAAAAAAGAGGCCAAGCCGTCGCTAAACCATTAAGCAGAATATCTGAGTGACACTCTGATTCTGCTCCTCTCACTAATGTGACAGGAATGGAGCTGAACTAAAACGCTAAATGAATGGCGCCTGTGTCGGCGTGGTTATTACCGGGGCAAACATCGGCCATGGAAATTGCTTTAATTTCATAATAATTGCTGGATGTACGTGACTCGTTAAGGACGCGCTATGGGAGTGAAAGGAGAAGGTGGGGGAGGGGAGGAGAGGGACGAGGAGCGAGGAAGAGAAGGAAACTGTTAAAAGCTTTTGTTTTTGATTGGATTTATACATGATTGTGAGCCAAATGTTCTTTAAAAGGACTGTGCACGTGACCTCTGTGCACCTCCAGCATTGTCTTAACACGTGCTGGTGTTTTCAAGTGATGTTTCTACTGAGAACTGTCTGCAATAATGAGCTTAGAATAAAGATCAGAAGTGATGAACATACAGACAGGATGGATTTGAAACAGGAAATTCCGCCTCTAAAGTGTTAAAATGTTGAGTTCCACTGCACAAGAAACCATTCTGGTCTAGCTCACAGTGTCATTTGAAGTGTTATGTGAAACAAAAAGCTGAATTTGCTGCCAACATTCAGGATGCGGGTGCGACCCAACAGGTGCTCCGGCCTGTTTTTCACCCTGCCTCCCGCTACAGGAGGGTAATTTAGCCACATTTGGGACGGCTTCGCTCTGTTATTTTCATTGTTTAAATGGGAAATTAGCTCTGTGATCGATGAGGCAGCTCCAG
>NC_079524.1:16729786-16797286 GCF_003711565.1 Takifugu flavidus
CTTCCCGCAAGGCCGATATTCCTCCTCCTGCCGGATGACATTGAGCATGCAGCGGGTGGAGTGGAGGGCTAGCAGGCAACAAGTCAATAAGCAGCGCTAGTGAAGGTTACACAGGCGCATCCCGACTGCTAAATGTGAGTTTACCTGTGTGGATTGGTGCACTTGCATGATAATGGCTTTGTTCCAGTGTTAGGAGGCCTAGGTATTCCTCTACTACCTCATTAGTGCTGATTTACGCCATGGCGAGGTGAAAGCAGCCAGGATGGACCCCCCACCTCCCCCACGCGCTCATGCACGCACTGCCCCCACCCCCCACCCTCTCTTCTTTCCGTATCCCTCTCATTCTCATTCTCCAGCCGTGCACAGACAATGGGGCCCTGGAGAATACCGGCTTGTGCTGAATTATTCAAATCAGTAGTGGCAGCAAGCCGGAGAGCAAAGGAGACAGGCAAGGAGAGAGAGAGGGGTTAGAGAGAGACAGAAAGTGAGAGAATGTAGGATGAAAGGAAGTGGATGCAGGAGGAGAGAGAGGGTGGATGGGGAGAAAAGCAGTGCAGAAGTGGTGAATCTTGTTGTCTCTGCATGCAAATCATTCCTTTCCCCCTCTCCGAGTCACCCCCTGCCCTTCACCGCTTCATTAATACACATCTGTACCCAGGCCCTGCCTTCCACCTCTCCTCTCTCTTCTCTACCACTGATGAGGAAGTGTGCAGGGAGGAGGAGGAGGAGGAGGAGGTGGGAGGTGAGTAGATGCTCAACGGCAGCAGCAGTACACTGTTGGCAGGAGAATGTGCCGGTAATTAGCCAGTACCGGTACAGACGGAAAAAGCCTGGAAAGACAAAGAAGAAGAGGGAAGGGGAAGAAAAGCGGAGCTCTGAAAACATGCCTCCTGCCAGGCTGAACTCCCTGGAGGCAGGACCTGGACATGTTGGCGTGCAGCCTGGGAACAAAGGAAGCACAGGAGAGCTGGGGGAAAGATAGGAGGCTGAAGAGTGGGCTCATGACAGCACTCGCAGAGATGGGGAATCTGATTGTGTGCACGTACGTGTGCACACACTATTTTCTTGCAGCGGAAGGTGAAGGGTGCCTTCATGAAACCCCGCATTTAAAGCAGCATTAAAAATTACAAGAGAATCCACCCGTCAAAGACAATCTGTCCAATCCCAGAGCCCAAAGCAGACCGCTGACCTAACCAGATCTAACTAGCAGCACAGTCTGATCCCATCAAGCTACTGGAGTTTAGAGGAGTTCTTTAGTTTTCAGGAAACCTGTCAATGATACATCGTGTGAGTCCATCAACCAAACGTCTCTGGCAAGCTTTGACTCGTCCTCTCGACATCAAATGGCTGTTTGAAGGGTTAAGGCTCGGTTGTAAAGGCAGAGTTCGGCTGGGGCAGTTAGAGTAGAGAGCTGGGAGACCCTGTCGGCAGCGGAGGTGAAATAAAAACTTTGATGAACTGCTGCTCATTTGGTGCCAGACGGATTTCAGAGGGACAGGGGACAGGACGGAGGACTCTCCAACCCTTTAAACCTGCAGTCCTCGGCTATTTCAATGTTCCCTTTGACTTTTTTACCGACTCATATTGATGACTGTTTTAGCCAGCCTCTGCTGACAGATGCTAGCTGCAGCGCTAGCATCTTATTTTGAAAATTTGGAATTCAAAGTGACGACACGTTGATCTGCTCTGTCAGGACAGCGGTGAAGGAGACCAGCTCAGGCAGATCTTGATGACGGTGACCAGTTGGTTGAGTTGGATCTTTGAAAAGTATCATTGCAGATTTAATGATTTATGAATGTGTAAAACCCCTCTGAATCGAATCATGTTCTCGTCAACCAGGAGCAGGTCCAGTTTAGGAAAGGAGATGGTGGATCCAGGAGATAGTGTCCAATTTAAAGATGCTTCAAAGCTCAGTGCCTCCAGAGTCCTGGACATGAGCCAGTGTCAGGAGGTCAACAGAGGGGACAGCTCCAGCGGTTCTGGCCACGCTTTAGGAGTACACGCCAGTTTTTTGGCGGTTGGATGTTTCGTCCACATGGAACCAGCGTTTCAGGAGCCTGGATGCCCCCAGAGTATTTGTGAGGCTGTGTTACAGCGCCGCCCACAGGTCGGATGTATCCATTACAACGTTTCAGCAGTTTCACGTGGACGTAGATCCTTCTTGTTTACAGAAAGTCGGCTCCGTCTCCTTGTGGACAAGGTCCCCGGAGAGAACAGCTGGATGAAAAGAAGAGCTCAGTGAGAAAAGGCAAGATGACATCCTGATGTTCCACTTCTCTTTTCCTCTGCGCAGGTGAGCAGACAAGAGAGGCACATTAGAGACCGGCGATCAGTCAGTAAATCAGTCAACAATTGACAGGACTTTTTCTTAATTCAGGATATTGATACGACTCAGACCAAAGCAGGCACATAAACCTCCTTTAAAACTGACTGAATATTATGGGATCTGCTATAAAGAGGATGACTAAAAGCATTGCTAGGACAGAATATTAGCCACATGTGCTATAGAAACAGAAATAATCACAGCAGAAACCATCAATGCGACATGGACGCCTCAGCTACGCTAATGAAGCTTTGGCTACTCTGGCTTTGTGGATTCAAAGAATAAACGCTTAGAATCAGCTGAGGCCTTTGGGGAAATCTGAACAGATGATTGTCGACGGGAGCGTCGTCTTAATCACCTTATTCAATCTTTGGTAATGAAAATGTATCACACACACACCGACTGAACTGTGTTAAAACCAAAAACACGATCTCCGCTACTCCCTTTGCTATCGTTTCCATGTATTTACCCTAATCAATCGGGAGCTTCCACTGAGATCAGGAATCTCTTTTTTCAAAGGAGACCTGACCAAGGTAGCAAAGTCAGAACCACACACAGCGCACACGTGATGGGAACAACCATCAAACAGGAAAAACACTGACATTGGCTGGGGACCCATGAGTCGGTGGGCGTCCGCTCCGTCCAGCCGTGCGACGCCCCCACGAGGGAAGAAGCCGGGATTTGACATCCGCCTCGCTTCCCCACGGCATCACCCAGCAACTGGCCAGGCTGCCCCATTTCCCAACGCACCATTTGGAGTGTCAGCCAGTGAGCTCTGCTGGAAGCTGGGTTTGGCAGTGCTGGTTGGGGGGGGAGGGGCTCAGATGGGCTGCTGATGGGGCCTTCTGTCCAGCGGCCCCCTGAGACCAGGGCAGACAGGTGTGTTTTTGTGCCACTTGTTGGCAGAGACAAAGGGGAGTGGAAGGAGAATGAGGAAGTGAAATGCAATGTGACGGTATGAAATTGGATCTAAAACTGTGCTCAATAGGCATCAATGGAGGCTTCCAGTGGGATGCAAATCCCGAGAAAGGCTTCCTCTTTCTACACAAACCACAGCGCATGATTTCCTCCACTAATATGGAGCCAGCCTCAGGGTGGAAACACATTTCCAGGAAATTCATAATGCTCCTCTGTCAGTGTGGAGCAATCCCTGCACGGTCATCATCATCTTTTGTAACGCGATATAAAGATTACACCATTCTTCTGAAGCCGGCGTCATGTAGCATCTGGGTTGATGCCTGAACACAGAGGAAAGTTATTTGGCCAATCAGGTTTGCGAGACTTTGAGTAATCGGGGTTTGGGAATTCTAATTAGGACAATTAAATCCTAATTACAATGTAAACACATTCTGCTGCCAAAAGCGTAGACCCCCAGAGTGAGGCCTCTTTACCAGAGCCCCTCACACAGCCCATTAAACTGCTCTCAAGTACAAACAAAAAACATATAAAACAGGCATTTAATCAACCATCAAAAGTCTATCATGCTTATGATGAAGATAAATTATTGATGTAGTCTCTCTGAAGGGTTGATTTTCATGATGAACTAATCATTAATTTAGTGGAACACAGCCTGCTTATGTGCACTATTAAGTCCAGTGGTGGAAATTCACTTTTAATTTTAGATTAATTGTAGTCACGACCATAAAGGCTTTCAGACGTGAGCTCTGCGTCTCAAATATACTCACGCGTTGGCGTCCTGATGGAGCTCTGACGACACAGGAGCCAAAATGAACAACGACCTGCTGCAGATGTTTAGCTCCACACCCAAATCCACTTCTTTCCATCTTGCAGTGAGTTTAAGGTCTAAATAGCTTCTATTGATTCCTCGTGAGGAGATACACATGAGGACAATTACAAATTGGATAAATGAATGAGGACCCAAAACTGGAATTATGTTGTTAGTTTTACTCATATACTGAGAGTCGAAAAATTAAGCCTTAAAAATTAAGAGTTTCACAGAAGTTTGTATAGTTAGCGGTGCCAGCTCCTGGCACAGCTCACCCATAGAAACAAATGACCACACACACTCCCACCCACATCTAAGGTCAGCTGAAGTGACTCCTCGTAGGTTTGGATAAAGTCTTTATGTTGAACCTCTTTGTTAGGCTCAATCCGTGCATGTCAGCATGTACACGTCATACAGGTCAAAGTTCAGAGTCAGACATCGTGAAACATAGTAAGCATGAAGGATTAATACACATCAGACAGGACGAATCAAAGGCCCCACCAAACAAGCTTGGAAAGGAGGTCAAAGGTCATGGGTTTCATGACATTAGACATTAGAACCCGAGCCTGGAACCACTGGAAGTTCCTCATTGTGTCTTCGAGAGGACCTGATATACGTATACATATATATGTATATATTTTCTGTTGTTTTCTCCTCTTGCATCACCAGTCACACGCTGAAACGTGTATTACATGTTGCTCGCCGACGGTTCCGCCGCTGCCAGGTTTCAATACAAGGACCTTGGCTGCTCTTCCTCACCCAACCCACCTCCCACGCCACATAAGCACCCTAATTGCCAACGCCACTTCCCATTACGCTCGCCATCCCTCACGCCATGCTCACATGCCCGTGTGCCCAGCCAGATGTGCAGAAGTGGCCCGAAAGCAAGGACAGGGCAAAGTGTCACCATGTATCGGTGTCATCTGAACCTCGATGATAGATGAACTGATCCGGAGCCAGTTGCTTTAAACCCTGCAGGTGGGACTTCAACTGTGGCGCCGTTGAAAGACAAAACGTACTTTTTCTCGTACATGCAGAATACGTTGCAACAGCGCGATATTAGGCGGCTTTTGTTCTGTCTCATTACCTCGGCAAATGTAATCTAGTACTCCTAAGACTTCCATCTGCGGGGACCGCTGTGGTAGCGTTTCCCCCTATATGCTCGCTCCCGTCTGTGAATACTCGGGGCTGACAACTCCGGCACCCCCAGCTGCCGCCACTCGGACAAAGCAGAAACTATATTCTGCAAATGAGGCGGCGAATGGAGGCCACGGTTGAGCGGTCTGATGGCGGATGTAGAAGAATGTGGGAACCGAACGGACTATTTTACAGCAGCGATGATCACCCTTCAGTGGACGTTGCGACACACCCGTGCACACTCGATATGTACGAGTATGCATATGGTTAAATAATGTTACTGCTGTTGGAGACTAGTGAGACTGTGGTGTTTATAATAACTGTGCAAGTGCTGAACGTTCTATTAGCAATAAAATCCTAAACGGGGACAGAGTCTCTGCTGCTAGACTGCGTCTGAACTGTGGATAAAGGATAAATGCTGGATATAGTGGAACCTTAGACTACATGGATTGTGTTTTATATGCACAAAGCAGATAGAAGGGCTGGTTATACTGGGAAAGAGGAGATAAATTGAGTGGTGATAGTGGAATGTGTGGAAGAGTGGACAATACTGATGGGGTGACATCCTACAGGGGACTTTGTCCACCGTACTGTAGTCTTTTGGGCCATGTGATCCTGTTGGCAGCGCTGTGGCTGGCAGTCATTTCACATATGGGTTTCTTTATTCCCGCTCATCTGTTTAATAGCCTGGGTTTAGTGCTCTGTTGGGTCAATCGCAGCAACACCAAACAGGGGACGTCTGCCGTTACGGACAGACAGCAAATCCCGTCTAAATGAAGGGAAATGTCAGTTTGTGCGTAAGAACTCGGCGACTTGATGTTTTTCCCAGTCATTTTGTTGGATCGTCCACCGACACGACATTAAATTTGTTAATTTACTTCCGCCCACACGGTTTCCAAATTGCCTCGCAGTAATGCGTCCACGGAGTCCATATTAACGTGATTTTAGTTTCATCTCCATAAATGAGGCCATGAAAATGTTGCGTGGCGTAAAAGCGGCGGTGCTTCATCGGTCGGGTCTTTCTGTCCCTCTTGGCGCTCCTCAGGTTGGACCCGGTAAACTTTCATTTCTTCTGAATAATAAGCAATGGGTCGTCATAAACCAAATCATTACAGGAGACATTTTGAGAGCAGCGGCGAGCTCGTCAGGTAGAGCTGCCCCCTCCTGGTGTGCAGCGCCCCTGTTCCTGAGCTGCTTCCTCCTTTATGAGCTGACCTTTCTCTTAATTGGCTGCCATGTCTTTACACCCAGCTTCTGTTGGTCTCCCAGCCAAAGAATTTCTTTCCTCCTCTCAGCTAAAGCGTCTCCCTCTGACCCATAAATTGGAAGTGCTTTAACCTTTCCTAAGTGCTCACTTTATAGTGCTCTTTTTATTCTTTTATTATGCAGATGAGATGGATTTTTAAAATCTTAAAAAGTGACTGGTATCACTCCCGCCCACTTTTTTTTTTCAAATGTGACTTTTGAAAGTAAATGTCTATAGAAAGCAGAGCCAAGAACACCTGAATCTATTTAATTTCTCGCTCTCTCAGTAAAAGCAGAATGTAATTGGACTTTTTTTTTAAACCTCATTCTTCACCATACATGTTCCCAGAGGTAGTAAATATAAGATAAAAAAAAAGACAATTTATTCTAATCAACAGCCGCAGAATGATGCTAAGAAAAATAAAACAGCTAATGATGGTCCAGTTTGTTCATTCCTTTAGGTAATTTTCAATAAAAGTCAGTGACTGTGCATTTATAAACCATCTATTAGGCCAAACAAGTTTCGTAATATATCGGTGAAAATGTATGTGTGTGCCCAGGGGGTAATCCAGTTGATGTATTGATATCTTTATTTCAATTTATTTCAAGACCTCATCCTGCAACTCTGACCCTGAAATCAATACCTTCATTTATGGTCCACCACCTTCAATCAATTCTGCCCTCGTCTCATCTCCACGATGGACTGCCTCACACCGGACACATGTTCGCTGGGATCCATAGATCCTTTCTGGTTTTTTCCCGGCCGGGCTCTGCTGTGCAGCGGGAGCTAACTCGTCTCTGGACTCGGAGGAGGCCTGCCGCTCATCTTCCTCCAGCTCTGACTCCCTCCAGCTTTCACCACCCTGCTGGAATCACGACTGGCAGATCTGCAGCTCTGATTCATGGCAAACGAAGCTCTGCGCCAACAGCAAAGCGACAGACGGCCACGCGAAACAAATGCAAATGGCCGTTAGAGCCGTCGGGAGCGCCTCTCTGTTTCACGCCGTGGGCTCCATTTTGGAATTTCCGCCGTACTTATTAACGTCGACGCATAATCTCGTCCCTTTAAAACACCGCGAGGACGTGGCTCGGGGTCCCTTCGACCGCCCTGAAAAATGATGTCCCTGCCGGCATAATCAAAGCCGGTGAGATCATCGCGGGTGAGATTTAGCCACTTAGCCTGGTCATCTCCTCTTCAGAAATGCATGAGGTGAGGAAAAGCCAGGAGGTTTTATTCTGCATAACAACATGCATGAGCTGGCAGTATTGCTCCAACGGGCCTTTGCCTTCTTTGGATTTATTAGCCAATTTCCAGTACCATTGTCTTTCACTTCAATCTCAGAAGTGAAGGTGCAGCGGGCAGAATATAGGGCTGCAATCATCCAAGTGTGCAGCGACAAAACCTCCAGCCCTCGCACCTGGAACTCAATAGATATTCATGAACATTCTCGTATTTAGAGAAGGAAATAACTTAATACCGACAGTGTCGATGGAATAATAGCCATTTCCTGCCTGACTTGCAGCCCCTCAGAAAATGAGATTGCACTGGCCGTCATTTTTCTTGTCTGCTGGGTGTTTCCACGCTGAGGTCTATAGCCGTGGCTATGCTCCCTGCATTGGCAATGAGGCACAGATAGAGGGAGTGGATCAAAGAGGGAGGGCAACAGAGGAAGAGCAACACACACACACACACACACGGAGACACAAGGAGAAGCTGGCTTCTGCAGGACTAAGAGCGTTCCTTGTTATATTTACCGTGAATAAAAATAGAAGTTAAACAGGAACGAAACCTACAAACAGAACAGAATGATGCGTGTAATTTTCAGAAACATCATCCTAGTGTCTCTCCAATTGCACCTCGGTTTCCTGAGGGAAAACGTCTCCCGAGATGAGAGTAAAAAGTAAGAAGAAAAAAAAATCAAGTAAATAGACTTTAAAAAAGCCTGAGAAGAGAGAGTGAGGCTGGAGGCAGGGACTGAGTGACATGAATGGATGTCTAAACTCTGAGAGACAAAGAAATCTTTCAATCTTTTCCCTACTATTACTCAGCCTGTCACAATAGCCCACCACCAGCCTTATAAATTAACCATCTCACAGAGGAACCTCATCCGGCAACGGTTGCTCTGTTTTCCAAAATTAGGTTTCTCCTCTTTGTAAGCCTCCCTTATCTGTTTGCTTTCACTCAGGCCTTCATCAGAGTGGGCATACATCACCATTTTCCTCTGCTTCCATTTTCATCCGGGCCTCCATCTTTGCAAATGTGCAGCATTCATCATGAGTTTGGAAGGTTCATTGGAGATTCTGCCGAGGGTTACCGCTCGGAGAGCTGCTGCGGAACGCTTGGGACTAAGTAATGAAAACGCTTCAAACAGATCCAAAATGTATTTTTAAGACCACGAGTAGTCTGCAACAGGATAGTGTGTGTGTGTGTGTGCGGAGACCAAAGCCAGCAAAGGCTGTCTGAGCTTTGGCCTGCTCACGTCTCCGCTCGGCACTCTGACAGCAGTCTGAAACGCAAAGTGCTGCTATTCTTGGCTGAGTTGGGAGACGCTATCCTGTGCGGTGGAGAAAAGCCTGGGTGCGTGGGCGTGGTCTGCGTGGGATCATTTGTGTTGCAGGAGACTTTTTTCTTTTTTTTTTTGTAAACACAGATCAGAGTTGAGAGAGCAAAAACAGCGGAAGAAGCTGAGGGAAGCGGCGGCGGTACTGAGGGAGGCGGAGACGGTGAGAGCGGGAGGCTTTTAAATTAATTTGATCTTGGGTGCCTGAGAGACTTTATCAGTTTGCAAATGGCACAAACCTGGACAGAAGCCTGAGCAGACTCAACCTCTGCTTTGTATTCCAAATTAATTGGCCTCTGAAGATCACCCTCCACCCCTCACAACACTACTGATACACAGTTTCATCCCCCCAATTAAGTGTGTAGCTTTCTCTTGTTCCTGGGAACTAACTAGACCTTCAGATGAGGGTGTAACTGCAGTTATGGAAGGGAAACACATCACACATCAACGTTATGCTTGATGATCATCATTAGTCGTATTTAATGGCAGTGTGGGCTTCCTATTCCCACTGCAAAGAAATCCAAGGAAATTGACAATAAAATGATACATGAGACCCCCCCCCCCCCCCCAACCTGCCTTCTGGGTAACTGAAGCTTCAATAAAATAGATGTTTCTAAATAGAGTAATATGTAATTTTAATCAAAAATGACCAATTCTACATTTAGAAAAATGCTTCTTAACCCATCTGTTGTCTCTTTTCACGCTCTTGGGGGGCAGTTCTGCAGAAGCCCATCCAGCTCTTTTGGGTGGACTCTTCCTTGGACTGCCTGAAGTCTCCTCTTTGCTCCACACGCCCAAGACACCTGGCGGGGAGGCATCTGGAATGGCATCCGGACCCGGTGCCCGGCCCCCCTCAGGTGGAGCTGAGCTCTGGATCCTCTCAGTTGTCTCTGCTCCAGCTTTTCAGCCACATCTACAACTGGGTTCCAGAAAGCAACTGTTGCACATTGACTCGATAGTTGAGCAAATTAACCAGCATTTGCATCAACGAGGGTCCTAATAGGACCTCCAAATACGGGTCTTTGGGTAGCAACTCTTCCGTAGCAACGGCACCCTCTCATTAGCTGGGATCAAAGCCTGAAAACATCAATGCCGGGAGCTTCTCATTGTAATGACGGTGGGAGAAGGGAGCAAATTCCTCCCCTGATGATTTGACACATGCTCTTTGAGTCTGAATGACATTTTTTGGACCCTGGCCCCAGTGAAATCACACCATAACCCGAAGCCTCTGTCCCAAAGTATTTGACATCATTAAGAGCTTTTCTGCCTCGCTTCTGTGTCCCTCTGTCTGTATCTATAGTTCACACTGACCTCCAGCACCGCTGAACCCCCACATATCCAGGACAACAAACCACAACAGTATAGAAATCTCTTCCTCTCCTCCTTCTGTCTTATTTCCTCACACGAGTTGAACTGGTTGATAGTTGTGAGACTCCTTCAGCTGCCCAGTCTCCCCGTCCCAGTCACAGCATGGTGCCGCCGCCCCCGATGCTTCGCTGCAGAGAAGGGATGGGGCAGGTGATGAGTGGGGGCCGTTTCCTCCAAACATGAATACAATTAAGATGCCCCGGATACCTCCTGAAAGCTCTGACCACAATAATGACGACGAACAGCTTACTGTTGATCTAAAAATGACCATAACTTGCAGGGCTGAGCCCACCCAATGAAAATAATATCTAATAACAATAAAGTTTATGAGCTATTCGGCCACAGGAACACACTGTGTAATAACCATGTAATTCATGTTGTGGATAACAGAACGTGTTTGCCCCTTTAATGACTTAACATGTTGGTGTGTGAGGGTTAGAAGAGTTCCCTGGTTGGGTGACCAGGTCGGTTTAACAAGTGTCTACAGGTGTTTCGGAGGAAATGCGGCAAAAATACAGCAAGTAAACAAATGAAAATCAAGATTGATGATGCCACTCACACACACACACATACACACACAGAAATTTGATATCGTACAACCTCCGGTGCAAAGTCAAACACTGTAAATTGTGAAAGGCATTTATTGAACAATAATGAAAAGAGTTCACAATTGACATATTTATTTATGAGAGAACAGACGTTTCCTGGCAAGTGGAAATGTAGGATGAATCTATTTATTGAACAAAGGACACTGAAACACCACAACAAAGGCTGAGAGTAACTAAATAAATAAATAAGGATCCAAGATAGTCTCAGTCAGGAGAAATGAGAAAATGCTCTCAGAGGAGAATTGCCCCTGCGGACGACAAATGCCAAAACAACTCTGACAAAGAAAGAAAGAAGGAAAATATGAGTGAACAGAAGGAACAACAATTATTTATGCAAATAATGTGCCACTGCTGCTTATGATTAGTGGGAAAATTAAGCAGAAAAAACACATGTGTGTGTGTGTGTGTGTATGTATGTAGTGCATGTCACCCAACTAATTTTACCTCATGCAAATTAACAATTGAAATTATAAATGGAAATGGTGCTGTTGTGATTGGGGGGGGGGGGGGGGGGGGGGGGGTAGAGGAGGGGAGAGAGCACAATGAAAGTTGCCCTGCTTTTATTTCTCTGTTTTTGACTGTTTGGAATTCATTATCTGCAGGATGTGAGGAGGGAGGTGCAGTTTGACACAAAGGAGAGAGCAGGAAATAAAAGCTGGGATTATTGTTTTAGACAGAGCTGAGTTGAAAATATGGTTGTTTGATGCCGGAGGACGTCAGAGATAGGACGTAAAAAGCTAAAATACTATCAGCATTTCATCAGCGTCCTTTAGGGAACGATGGCTTCTGCTGAAAATTGACAAATTAATGTTTGAACGGACGCGCTATTACTTAAAACCCGCCTCATTCCCGGTTATTGTCATTTATTGAATCACACCAGTTTCCCAGTTTCAGCCAAACTCCGAGTACGTCTGAAAGCTTTATTGTCCTGTGCTGTTCCCTCTGACCCGGGCTGATGGCACAGATCAGTTGTCCTGTGGTGCCGACACGCTAATCAGACACTGGAATCTCCTGGAGAGGTGCTGCTAACAGGAACTATAAAGGCAGCGTCAATAAAGGGCGATAACGGGAATGTCTGTCTACACGTGTATCATGTCTGTCCGTGGCTCCTATTACTGCTCTCTCTGACACACACACACACACACACACACACACACTCTTCTGTCATTGGGAAGTGTTTTTAAAGGGATCAAACACAGTTGGAAGAGCCTGTCTGGGGTTCATGTGACAGCCCTCCATCCTGAACCCTTTTAAGCAGCTGCGGAGGAAGAAATGATGAGAAAATAGGACACGTTTCACACAATTTATGCACTGTTAATTTCCCAGCCTACGCACTGACTGTTTACAGAGTCCTGCACAGCTCTTGTTCTCTGCCCCCCCCCTCCACCAACAACCTACCCACTTTTTTCTTTAACCCCCCCCCCCACACACAAACTTTTGTGGCTTATGTTTTTCTGATTTTCTTTTGTGTGTCACCAGTGTGGATGCTCTCCCTTGGGGTGGCTAAATTTACATCTCTCCTTATGACAAACAAAGAAACAAACACATGTGAGATAGAGAGAGAAGCAGAGGAGGCTGGGAAGGAAAGGAAATCGCTCTTAGAAGATAGACGTGTATGTTTATCCATAAAACAGGAGCATAATGCTGATAATATACGAAAAGATGATTTTCATAAATGCTCTATTAAACTGTTTTCATTTAAACGGTACACACAGATGCATTTAAACACACAGGGATTGTTGACTAGTGCATCATACCTGCAGTCAACATATAGGGAGATGTACCTGCGGAATCCCTTTAAATCAATCTATTAATCATTAGTAGTTATCAGGAACAATCATCCCTGCTCAGTGTGTACAAGTGAACCAGTGCGTGTGTGTGTGTGTTTTCGTCCGTTATTCAGTCATGTGACAGACAGACGTGTGCGTCTTGTGACAGACATCTTTCTCCACGGCTGATGTCAGGCTGCAGGAGCCTGGAAAGTCCTTGAAAAGGCTTGAACGCGAATGTTCTGTTATTTTCCAGCGCGTCTGAACGATAATCGGCTGGTTAATCGGCACTGCGAGTCTCGTTCTTAGATTTTCCTGTTCTGACTGCTTCTCTCTTCCTACTCTAATGAGTCAGGAAATCAAACTGCACATCTCTCTCAATCACAGGCTTCCCCAGATGACTGATATTCCTTCAGAAAACAAAGGAGCAACATGAGCTTTAAACAGCTGCATGGGACAAAGGCGCTGTCACTGCTCCTTCACTGGGGACATCTGCTCCAAATTTGACGTTGGCATACCAACCACATGGCTTCTCAAAGTGGAACCTGCTTATTTTGTTGACATTTCATGGAGATTTTGACAAATGTTTCTGGCAGAAAGCCCCAAAGAACGGTTCTAGATGAGAGGTGCTGCAGTGAGCTGATCTGTGCACGCACACCTACATGTCCTGTATGGGGGGGGTACAACAGGATGGAGGATTCATCAAAAATACACCACACACACTCACCCAGAGCCTGGTGTCTATTTCCTCCTCCTCTTCCTTTTGCTTCTAAATCTGAATATTGAGATGAACATTGGATGGGTGGGGGGGCTCCTGTAGGCAAGGGGATGGGGGAAAGGTTTGATCAGTCTCTTCACAAATGTGTGTGTGCTGGTGACAAGCGGCGGAGCCCCCCCGCTGTGTCGCAGCGCGTCTTCTCTGATACATTATTAATTAGGCAGCGTTTAGAGTAACGAGCGGAGCATTTGAGCCCCCTCTCCGCCCGCCGTCGGTGACACGCTCCCTGGGAATCGGTAGCGCGACTGCAGATCAGAGGAAGCGACAATGTGACACTGCATCACCACCTTCCAGGAATACCAGAGAGCCAGGCTGCCAGGGAGGTGCTGGAAGACAGGAAGTATCACGCTACACACCTCAGAGGAGTCTGCAGAAAACCTCTGGTCCTCAGCCAGAAAAGCTCCAGCAGTGCTTCGCTTTAAGGTCCACTAAAGAGTATTTGATAACATTTGCCTGTGCGCTTTGGCCTTTTGTCTGTCAAACATCTAGTTTGGGTCATTAACATTTGACGAACGACTGTTCTCGAGAACTTTTTCCACAGTCAAGATAAAGTCTTTTTAAAGCGGCGGCTCGGTTTCCTGGCGAGCAGCCAAGGCAACATTTTTTGCAGCGTTTTGTCAGGGCGGCATTAAAGAATGAATTTAAATGCCCACCAAATTTAAATTTATCAGCATTACTTACTTGAGATAAGGTGGCAGACTTGGCTGCAGCGGCGCTGATTTTAATCTTGGCGATGGGACTTACGTATGTGTGTACATTAACATACCGTTAATACGGCACCGCTCTCCAAATGTATCATGTCCTGAAATCCACCATGTTTCGCCTTTAAAAAGACCTTTAGCTCTGTACATCTGTCTCTGCCGTAGCCAGTGTTGGAGGATTTGAGGTGTTTATGCTGACTGTGCTGTTATGGTACATATATATATAGACCTGCACATATATGGTCTGATAGTTGTACATAACTGCCCAAAATTCAAGCTAAATGATTTGTATATTTAAGGAAAAGTAAATGGTGGCGTTTATCCAATGACCTCTGGGATTCAAGGCAAAGAAAGAACTGATCCCATTGAAGTAAAGATGAATGTGTCCCAACACGTGTGGAGCCAGGGAAATGTTACCACAAGCGTGGGGAAGCCGAGCGTCCCTTGAAGGTCTCAGCGAAGTGGCCTCTGGCTCCAACGTTCTACCTCTGACTTTTAACAATCTATAATAATAGTTTTGTCTGCCATCGCTGCAGATCACAGGAACTAGAGGTGGCAGTCTGCACTCTGAGCGCTTCACACTTCAAAAGGATGAAATTGGTCACTTTATTGTAGTCACATTCATCTTTCTGCTCCTATTTTGTTTATCTCCTTATGTCCATATTACTCTCATCCATATCTGGCTTTGCTGTCTGATTAATTCAACCATTATGTCTCTGTTTGTAGCCATTGAGCCCCCCCCCCCCACACACACACACACACACACACACACACACACACACACAATCAGCTCATCACTGACTGTTGAGTCCTTTCATTTTCTGCAAGAGCTCTGCAGCCAAGCTATTGTTGTCCACCGGACACGCGCACAAAAAGGCGCGCCGTGTCCGTAGGGACTTTCTGCGCCGGCTGTGAAGGAGCCAGACAGCGGACGGTGTTTTAGTGCGGCAAAGTGAGACGGTGACAGCTGAGATTTAGCATTTATTTTTCCAGCTCCACTCAGCAGAATGTAAAAAGTGCCTCCATAAAGAAGCATATCGTGGAGCAACTGCCTGTGATTCCACACCAGCGTTTGTGATGACACCACCATTTCTCTTGGTGACGGATGCACTGTTTCTTTCTCCCAACCCCACGCCCCACGCAGGTTATGGATGTTTGCTGACATAGCATGGAGACGCTGGCCCGAGCCTTTTTCTCCACTACTAGGAACTAGTAAGACTGCATGATATTTCCTAACCCCCCCCCCGCCGAAAAAAGGAGTGGTGTTTATGTCTCTTCCTGTCGCCCCTCATTTTCATTAGAATTCCCACCATCTATAAACACGTCACGGCCTGCAGCAGGTAGCATTATGAATTAGCTGCATTCTGACTTCAGCTTGAGGGACGGCTGGAGCCGCCGTCTGTTGCTTCCATTGTCATTTCTCTGTCTTTCACATTGTTTGCCTGTTGTTTTTTTTTGCTGTTTTAATCAGCATACAAATCAGGCTGCAGGACGGAGCTGCAGTTTCTGGAGGCCTCTGGTCTCCCCCGGCGACAGATGTGACTGCTGGATTTGTCTGCTAGTGCCGGGAAAAACTGCTTTAATTGGATGATTCAAAAACATCTCGGTCCTAAAAAAGTTGTGGGAGCGCTTTTGATCGTGACGACACTTCCAACTTTCAAAAGTTGAAGCCAAACCTGAGACCTCAGCGACACCTGTGGGTTGTAAATCATTGGAATAACTGTAAATATTCCAGTCACGTGATGTGAGTTAAACATTTAAATGTTAATTTGACAGATTGATCTTTCACACTCTTGTACTCATGATGTGGTGACTCTTCTTCACTTTTTGTCTGGACAGTTGACTGCGGTTCCTCTCCTCCTCCTTATTTGTTCACTTTGGTTCAGAGATGTGAGGGTAGACTGGATCCAGACGGGTCCAGAGGACTTTCTTCATGCCGCTCTGTCCACTCCTACACTGCACTTCTCACGTTGGCTCCTGAAATCTGCGTGAGACACGTTGACTATTTCTTTCCTCTCCACGCTCCAGCAATACACAAAATACGAAGGGACGACGGCAGCAGCCATAAACGTCTTATTTATCTTTAATCTGTTTTTCAATGTTTGACTTTATTTTTTTTAATTTTGGAGAATAAATTTGAGCCTGACAGCAAGAACGAGCAGCCAACCCACTTCCTGTTGAATTTGGAAAAGAAAGACCTCTTTTGCGGCCACTCGGCCCTCTGAAACCATCCCAAAGCTAAAAGGTCTTTAATTGATTTGATTAAGAATGGCGCATAAAATCTCTCTGTGCTCTGCACAATGATAATAACGACTATCATATTCCATCGTTTTGCTTCAGAATAGGAAACTTTGATTCCAATAAATTGATTTTGCAGGAACAAAAAGCACTGCTTCTCATTTTTACACTCCGTTCGGTTCCTGTGGAGCAGCCAGGAAACAGGGGGAAAGAATAAAGCCAACGTAGAAACCTGCTGAACAATCTAAAGATTATTATTTTGGTCTATCAAAGTTTGGATGAAGCTTAAATCCAGATATGTGTGGACCCAGACTGCTGTGTTTAAATGTCTTTGCGATCTCTCTCTCTCTCTCTCTCTCTCTCTCTCTCTCTCTCTCTCTCTCTCTCTCTCTCTCACACACACACACACACACACACACACAATTATCTACCTGCCTAGAGCGGTCCTCGGGGGCAAAGTGTGTGGCCATTGCAAACATGCTTGCAGTCCGCAGGCCAGGGCCAAATGGGCCAAGCACCTGCCCCGGGTGTCAACAGACCCCCTCGGCTGTAAGTGCCAGGCTTCCTCCTGAAAGAGGGAGATGTGGAGTCAGATAGAAAACCTTCTCATTACCTCCTCCCTCAGGCTGCAGCTACGAAGGCGATAGAGAGCGTGAGGGCCGTGGCTCTTCCCTCAATGGTCCTCATGAACTGCATTTAATTGAATCCTGATATATCGGTGTCCCTACGTGCTGCCTGGCCAATGGAACAGCAGAACACAGGCTGGACTTGCTTGACAAGGCCCCATAATGGCCAGCAAACAAACCCCAAACCAAACTATGATTTATTGGTCACATGACTGTGGGCCGCACCTGGTAGTGCTCCAGGATGGTAGCAGCTGATCCGTGCATAATGCTAACATGCTCTACTGTACCAGCCTTATCCAGGTGTGCTGAAGGCCCCGCCTGTCAGTGCTGGATAGCAGGCAGCTAAGACCGATGTGCCCAAAGAGCTGCTTAACTGTCCAGAAGCCCTCTGGGTTCTCCACCTTCCACTTTATCCTTTTAATATTTCATATCCAGGCCTCAGCCGTGCTCTGGCCAAATGTCTTCGCCCGAGTTGCTGGAATATGAATGAGAGTGTGCATTTACCCATTTACCTGGATGTCAGTGGGAAGCAGCTCTAAACAATACACCTCAGCCCCAGAAAGATCACCTCTGCTCCCTCCACTGAGCTCAAAGCTGCCTTGTTACAGAGAGGAAGGATTGACGAGAAAACAGACAGCAAGATCCTTCAAACAGGAATATCAACTATTCAAAATACGCGTAGCCGTGCTGTTGTTGGGGACGGAAATTTAAATAACCTTTATTAACATATTGACTAGTGCAGAAAAATCTGTCCAATTGTGAGGGAGAAAAGTCTCTCCAGCCCTTTGGCTGCAAGTTAGCTTACACATTCTGAGCAAATGTATTATGAATTACAGCAATTGCTCGCCACAGTTCCAAGCTGTTGAGATGAAAATAGGTGAACTGGCAGCAAATGTTGGAAAATAGTACTAAACCGGACCCTGTCCACTCTGCTGCTGGCGGCGAATCTCCAGCGCTCGTCGATTTTTCCGAAATCGAGGAACGTTCAGATGCAGTATTTTGATTGTTATTCAGATTTTACTCCGAGTGCTATTCCGCTTCTACGGTAATTAAACCAACCTCACTCAATCTTTTGTACCAGTGCAGCAGTTTCTTCATCATCGTGATGAAGGAAAACCCAAATAAACCCTCCGTAGACAAGGTGAGAGAAAAGCAAGGAAAGATTCTGATGATGATGATGGTAATTCAGAATAAACCCACAATATTCCTAATCATTAACAACTCTAGATGATGGAAAAAAGGTTTGAATGCAGCTGATCTTGTCCTCTGACTGTGTTGGTGAGGAGCAGATGGACGGAGCCTTTATGTGAACTAAGGTAGATGATGTAAAAGCCATTTTCTAGAAGGTCGTGGCCCTCTGACGGAGGATCAGATCTCATCCATGATTGACCGCTAGGCACCCACCGTCCACTGTTTTTCCCTTTGGTGCTCTCAGTTTTTTTAAGGGCTCAAAATTCCCGAGTTTGCGTTTGGAAGCTCTGGAGGAAGCGGTTGACTCTGGTTAGATCAAGATGTAAATGGATTTGATTTAATAGTCGTTAAATTTCACAATATAATTTGAACAAGTCAGTGGGGACGGGTTAAAAAGCCTGACGGACCTTACGTGCCCCCCCCCCGCCCCGGTCAGTAGTTTGCCCCTTCCTGGACTCGGTGGCTTAACTTAAATACAAACCAAGTATTACTGGTTAAGCCTGACCATTACTGGTAAGGTCAAAAAGCACATCTGAACACGTTGTATTGCATCTGCTGGGATGTAAGCGGTGATGTCAGAGCGGCACAGATCTGTTCTAGTCCCCCTGTGTATCAAATGCCTCTATGGAACAGTGAGTAATACATTTTCCCCCAAATCCTGCTGATTCGGTGGTTTGGCTGGGCGAGTGCTGCATTTGACCCGTCAGGCCACCCTAACTATTTTGCAATGTGAACTACAACACCAGAGGGAGGCCTCCAGGAATAACACAGGAGGGTAGCAACAGCGTCAAGCTGTCTGCGTGGTGGCCCATGGCTGCTGGGGCCATATCGGCTGCACTGGGAGGGAGGACAAGCTGTTTTTGGCCCACCATTCCTGATTAAAAAACAGTGTGTAGCTGGGGCCTCTTGTCACTCTTAGGATGTCTTCAGTGTTTTAGCAATCCCAAAAAAAGAGACATTTCCCAGATAGAGTTTCCTCTCAAATGACGCCATGAGCCAAAGAAAATAAATGGTCCATTGTTTCGTAGCAAGGATTTGAGAAAGGTCCACAGAAATAACACAAATTTATATGATTAGACCTTCAACGGGGCCATACCAACGGCTAGTAGCCTCTGGAATATGCTCTTAAATTGTTGGCTACCACAATCTCGTAATCTGTTCTCATCATCCACCGCTTGGCGAGGTCACGGAGGTGGTTCGGTGGTGGGGCAGCGGGGCCATGGAGGGCAGGATCCACTCTGCCCACTGAAGGACAGCTTCACCTGGAGTCCAGCTAGCATAAACCCTTCACAGGAAGAAATGCTCAAAAAGCCCCCAAATCCAAAGTGAATGAAGAAATGCGCCGCAGTAACGAGGTTCACATGAAGGATTTTTGTGTTCGGGCCATCCAGGAACCTCCGAGAACGTATTTCCAGTAACAAAAATATTTTGTTACCATGCCTGAGTAAATTGGAATCGACCAAAGAAGAAATGCCTGATTTGTGTCCCCGTTTCCTTCTGACACCATAGTAACAATCATTCCGCGCTCCTCCACCATAAATGTAGCAAATGTTGTAGGCTTCAGCAAAGGGCAGAGGGTTTAGTAGCGGCGTTGGCGTCTGCGCGTGCCAAATGCGTTACTGTGCACTTCCAGTGGAAACTGGTTGGAAACTACAACTTGTTTCAGTTTCTGGAGTCAAATGCTGGAGCTTTAGGGTTGGACACCTACAAATCTGAACCCACAGAAGTAAAAAAAAAGGTTGATTTCTAAAGTGTCTTAACGCTGCACCTTCAACGACTTTTACTCCATTTGTGGCATTAATGCTTGAGCACAATAGCTGCCTCTCAGTCAGTGCATATTTTATAATAAGTTTACATTAATACTGGGCTAGTTGACTGAGTAAAGCCCACTGTTTGCCTGCATTAATTGCTTGTATAGACTCATAGGATTAGCCAGTTGCTACAGAAGGCTTCCCTTAATGCAATTAGGCTGCGGTTTAATTGTTCTTGAATATCTATGGCTAAAGCCAACGTGCTACATGGAGTTATTACAGCTAATGAGAGCTCTGTACGTGTGTGAGGTTGCTGGAAGAAGCCAGTGGAATCTTTCTTTGTCTAATAGACCTTTTGTGAAATTGGTTCCATCCGCGTGTGATAAGAGCGTTAAAAATTAATGATTTATAACTATTGAGCCAGAAATCACATTTTAATTAGGCAGTAATTTATGATAATTTGCCTTCTTTTGAGGCAGAACAGTTAATAACCTTTAATTAGCCGTTGATGATTTGTCCTTTCAACATATACCCTAATGGCCAATTCTCAGCGTATATGAGCAAAGACCAGCTGAGAATGTGTTCAGACACAGGAGCAAAGACAGACGTGGGAGAAATATAGAAATGCTAGACAAAAACAGGGAAGTGTTAAGTCCATCTGTACCATCACTCTATTGGCACAAGTCGTTTGCACCTTACCAGGCTGCCTATGTGTGCCTGCCAAGTCCATCCATCCATCCCTGCTCCGGCGTGCCAAGCCGGCACACAGGGACAGAAGACAGCAACACTCTCAGAGAAGTTATGCCAAGAGGAAAAAGTGGAGAAACTGGTGAAAATTACACAAGTTATGCAAAGAGAAGAAGGGAATCGTGCCTCCTCTGCCTCTCCAACAGCTCCTTTTCTGACGTTTTCGTGCGGTGGAAATGGTGCGTTCAGGGCCTTGGCTTTAGCGACGGCCTTTTTAGACCTCGCCGTCAAATTTTCCTGCGTCTGTTTGGAGACGAAGGAAAAAAAAAAGGCATAATTATCGGGAGGTTTTGCCAGTGGTTGGAGCTGCCTTGTGTGTGAATGTTTGTGGAAGGAGAGCTGATACACGGAGACCTGAAGTGCTCGTGTTCCCATAGGCGTGTGCAATATTGCAGGTTCCTGTGGGCCGCAAACGCGCCCGGCTGAAGGCTCTCGGCGCCTCTGCTGCCCGCTGCTTTCATTTCCGGCTTAGAGTCCACTTCCGTCTCCACTTTGTGAGCAACTTTGCATTTCGAATTTCATTTTCAGAGCACTTAGCTGTCATCTTCATTCTCATGCTTCAACAGGCTGAACTCAGATCAGTCCTCTTTTCAAAACCACCGATTGGAACTCTGCGTTCACCCCATCAGGACATTTCAGCCTTCAACATCACACGTGTGTCAGCAAATGTCTTAAAAGGCTGCGGCATGGAAGAAAATCAGGATTCTTTGACAGATTTCTCCGCTGCTCTTTGCTGTGTTTAATAACTAAAAGACATGTTTAATATATTTTAGAACTAGTAACATATATAATGCAGCGTTTTAACTTCCCTCTCCAGAATAATATGTCTTTGACTAAAATACCCCTGTTGTTTCTTCCAACTCAACTCTTTTTGTCATAATCTGTGCTGGGGGAGGAAGATTGTAAAGGAAAACTGATAAAAAAAAGAGGATTTTTTCCCCCCAACTATTCAGTTCCCTTCTTTCTTCACTTTATTAAGAAACCTTCATGAATTCAAAGTGCATCAATTCCACCTCGTCCTCTCCCCGCTCGTCTCCCGTCACCAACTGCTGCTTTCATGTGGAGGCTGGGAGTGTGTGTGGCTCTTCCTGGGGCTTCTATTCACTCCATTTCTATGTTCCATCCACTCTCATGAATCCCCCTGGAGGAGTCTGACAGCCAGAGTTTAGGCCTCTGATTCATTAACCTGCTACTTATGCTGCAGTTTTAATGGTAAAGTCACAGTGATGCATCAGAACTGCCCCCCACCCCCCACACACGATTAAATACCCTAAAATCTGACGATACCTTGAACGACCCACATGCTTCCTGTCTGACCTAACTCACATAGCAACATAGAAACATCCATTCCCTCTATGTGTGTGCACGTGCATCCGGGAGGGTGGTTGTAACGAGCAAAACAAGTGTCGGCGAGTCGGACACTTTAGTTTAGTGGGTCTAGGACGGAGGAGTTCATGCGTCTAGATTTGAAGGGATACCATAACCCCCCAGCAGACAAGGCACGGCAGCTGCTAATTAAATCAATATGAGATAATGAAGTGCAATTAGAGGCTTCTGGCGGGGCTGATGCTCGGCTGTAAGCACCCTTTTCCATCCCTGTGGGCTCAAGCCTCTTTAGAACCTGTTAGTTTTTCCACATCCAGGAGCCACAATCCCCACAGCAACCATTTGGAGGAGTGATCGCTCAGCTCCCGCGGCTGTCAGAGGCGCTCTCACACTCCCAAAAAGGTTCTCCTCCCCTTCCTCCCTGGACCCCCACCACCACCAACACCCTCTCTTTCTCACATTTTCACCTCTGCCTTTTTTTTTTTGCTCTTTAAGAAGTGATGAATTTGCGGTTTAAAAGTTGTTAGAGCGTGATGAGCTGCGGAGTAACGCCGCGTGGAACCGGTGCTCGAAACGTGTTAATTAGACGCGGCATCTGTTTCCTGATCACATTTGTCATTTCTTGAGCCGCCACGCTGAAATTTCGTGCATAGGTTGAGTGAAATTTGGTCATTTTTTACAAGTGAATCCTAATACTTCAGGAGTTTTCGCCTGGTTTTTTGAAAAGGCAGCAGATGGCACTATTTAGCTTCCACATATCTCAGCAGGAACGCATTAATAGTCCAGTTCTCTCATGCAGAACCTCAGCAGCAGCAGCTTCATCCATGAGCTCGGCGGTCACGACCGACCGCCGCAGACACGCTCGGCGCTCTTACGCCGGGAGGTGTTAGCTGACAGCAAACGCAGCTTTCACCAGCTCAACATCTGTGTCACAAGGTGAACGCGGAGACGCGTTACACCCCGATCTGACATCTGCTGCCACTCTCAAGATATTTACCACATTAAACAGGCTCAAAAGTCAATAAACATTCTGGAGGGAAACTGGTGAAAACTGTTCTACATCAGGTCTGTCGCAGACTTTCCTTTTGGCATCAGGAGCACTTAGCGCTGGCATCTTCTGCGCCGCTTGTGCTGACGTCTAATGGGCTTTTAAGAGCTTTGCAAGGGGACTATTTGTGTACCATCAGTGGAAGCCTGTGATCGCTATGTGACAACAGTATTTTAAGCTAGCTCCTTTGCAGTGTAGATGAGCACCCTGAGCTGCGGCTTTCCCCAGGGGAGCTCGTGCTATTGAGATCTAACGGCTCAACTTCTCTCCCACTTTCTAACTCAGGTTTCTGTTGCCAGCGAGACAACTGAGAAGACTTGATTCCTCCTTTTCACCTGAAAAATGCATGTTTATGAAGAAATAGAACATGACTAAACAGGGTGTTTTTCGCTGCCTGCTCGGCAGAAAATAGGGAAAGTTTTGGTTTGTCCCCAGAGAGCCGCAGCCGTCACACTTTCTTCCCAGCTAACGTTGAAAAACAACAATAAGAGCATTGAAATTGTAGCCTATTTGTGGATAAACTCATGCCGCTCGGGGATTTGTGCTCTGAAGTGGCGTTATTGCAGGGCTGTGCCGCGTGTTGACAGAGTCACCTCCTCTGCTTTGGCTGCCTTCAAGCTGCAGTTCGCATCAGAAGATCAGCTAAACACTGTTTACCTGCTGCTGGAAGGGACACGTCTGCTTTTATAGCATCTTCACACGCAGGTGCACGTACTGTATTTAGGCGTCTCTATCTGCGCCTGATCTTTCTGTACATGCGGTTTATTTGTGAAAAGTGGGTTTTGCAAAGTGGAGCCTCAGCCATGGAAAGTGCAATCCTTCATTTTATTTCACTTGTTTTATACGTTGGGAAGCTGTCATGCGGCTGGAGTGAATAGTGTTGACTCAAGGTGTTTATTTTAATAATTAAACGATAAAAAATGGACGAGTCGTTTCCCTTTAATAAGGCAAAAACTCAGCACAACTTTTCAAATGTCAAACAATGCAGACACAGACAAGGAAGCTCTCCTGAATGCGGAATAAAAACCATCTTCCAGGATGGGAAAATACTGACTTTTCATTTCTTGTCTTCGCCTTTGTTTAAATAGACTTTTATACAGGAGGATGCTTTTAGGCCTTTAGGCAGATCTTAGCTGAAGCAGCCCTTTAAATCTGCCAATTTAAATGCCCTTCTGTAGAAGAGAGTGTGTCAACTAATGTCCAAATGTAGATAAAAACTACCAGCAAATGCTCTAAATAACTGAAAAAGAGGAGGCAAAAAAAGTCCCCACTAAGCTAAAGCCATTTCAGCCGTGTTCAGGGCAATATTCAGCTATAATCAGTCCTATTCGTACAGCCACTCTGAGCCTTTGAGAGACTGTAGGGCGGTTTAGTCCTCCCCACCACAGAATGGTCACAAAACACGAAGCTGCCCCATCAAAAAAAGCAAAAGAGACACTAAAATGCAGCTAAATTCCACAAAAAATGAGAACATTAAGACCGTTAAAATGCAAAAATGACTCCACACAATGTGGAGCAGCTGAGAGCAGGTGGGGGGGTGTGTGATAAGCCCCCCCACTCAAACCCTTCTTATCATTAAAGGAGAAATTCACATTTACTTAAAGTTCCAGATGTTGCTGCAGCCACTGTCATCCTGAGAGCAGCAGCATCTTCTCCTCCATTCATGTAGCTCTGAGCTGGGAGGAAGGTGTGTCCGTGTTTGTGTGTGTGTGTGTGGGGGGGGGGTATAAAAACAGTAATTAGTGGCGTGCATGGGAATTGTCATAACATATACATGTCCATGTCACATCTATAAAGTGTTGGTGGGATAAAACAATTAACAGGAGTGCAGACTGTGATTACGCACAATAATTGTGTGTCTCCTGTCAGACCGAACTGAGTCAAATTACATTTTTGCATCTCTTCATTTCCAGGAGGAGGTAAATAAACGGGGAGATTCATTTCCAGTCCGTAACACAAACGGAAAGAAGGAAAGAAATGAAGCAGGTTGCTAAAACCGCCTTATTTAGATAGCGATTGTGTTTTCACCGGGATGCACGTGGGGACATCCGTCTCAGCTGTGAGCGGGACTCACAATTACTCGTGTCTCCATCACAACTGCACCATATTTTAGGCCTTTGGGAACTAATTACGCTGCTGTGCAGGTAATATCAATATCAGGTAATAACAAAAGGAGGCTGTGGACATCCGAGAGACATGGTGGGGACACTTCAGATGGTCCTCACACCAGGACACAATCTGTACACAAACGGCATCTTCTCAATGTTTGTCACACACACACACACACACACACACACACACACACACACACACACACACCACACACACACACACACACACACACACACACATGCACACTGTGTGGGTGAATCTGCCATTTAATAATTATGAGGTGTAAAATCCTTGCCAATGGCAAACATAGTGAAGGATGTAATTATGACCCTTTTTGGTGGAGTCCCACAGTCCCTGGCAGAGAGAGAGAGAGAGAGAGGAGAGAGAGAGGGGGAGGGAGAGAGAGAGAGAGAGAGAGAGAGAGAGAGAGAGAGAGAGAGAGAGAGGAGGAATGACAGGAAAATGTGTCCTTCGTATGCAATTAAGGACAATAATTCTCTGCGAGAAAATTGTTTCAATTGCTTTTCAGCCCAGGAGCAAAATGGCACCGATGGTTTGGGGTGATTGTTTGAAATGGGGGGTGGGGGGGGTGTGACATTTTGGGATGCTGGAAGTGTTTGTTAAATGCGTGTGAGGAATTCAATGACATCATAGGTCAAAGCACCAAAGAAATGGAAGAATTCCATTCCAAGTCTTTACTTATGAAATATGTCTTCAGTTCTACCATGAATAAATATATAATGTGTGTATATATATATACAGTATATAATGTGTAGACACGTGCACACGTCTGAAGCACGTTACTGGTTTAGTGACACTTTTCCCTCTCAAAGCAAATGTCTGTCAGGCCTTGAAGAAGCTCGATAGATATTCCGAATCGCAGAGGATCAGTACGGATAATTGATAATCTACTCTGAGTTTTCGATTTTCCCGGATGTGCAGCTTGTTCCTTGAGTGAGCGTGCGGCCGGTGCACGTGCGCGGATAAATCCCCGAGAGTTGGTGCATGAAAACAACATCCTTTCATGGAATAGAGAAACCATATAAACCTGGACACACATTTGTGTTTCCTGGCCAGGAAATTCCAGACTTCACCAGAAATCTGAGTGCAGAAGTCCTGGAAAGTCTGTGCACGAGCCGCCCTCTGCAGCACATGCACTCTTCATCTGTGCACGCTGTAGTTATTATCGTGTTATTACTATTTCCCAGCCTTTATTAGTTATTTGTGTGTCTCAATGTGCCTTACATGATGTGTTGCACACTGACGGGTGATTCCTTTGGTCCTGGGCTAGCAGTCGCCCAGAAGTGTCCGTCAATCAAGGGCTCGCTCCAAAAGGGGGCGGAGCTTCAGGTGCAGGTGAGAGGCGACTCATACAGGTGACTGAAATGTTGGGTTTCAAGCTAGCAAGTCTCACATACGCATGGTGTGAATGCGTGTCCAACCCAGACTGCTTTCGTTAAGATGCTCCAGACAGCTGTGTGTGTGTGTGTGTGTGTGTGTGTGTGTGTGTGTGTAGGGGGGGGGGCAGGGGCTCCAAAACCCCATGGTGGGAATGCGTCTGTTGTAGCTGGTGGAACAAAAGTCTGAATAAGGAGAAATGGGCACCGTTGGGAAATGGAAAGCAGCTTACAGGGAGCGAGGCACACACACACACACCACACACACACACACACACACACACACACGTGTGCTAACTGTTTACATTGGGCTGCGACAGCACACGCGGATGCATTCCAGCGCTCACGGTGGGCTCACCAGATCCGGATCCACGTTTTCACGCTCGACTTGAACGAACGTGGACGTCAGAGCTCAGGATTCGCTGCTCTCCTGACATTCTCAGGCTGAAGCTGCTGCTCTGCTACGTCCGTTGCTGCGGCGCTCCTTCCGACGCGTTGACAGCTAAAGCTAGACACGCGTCCCACCCCCGTCTCTGCGCGGCTAACTCGGCTCTTGCTCTCTCCACAGCTGAGGGTGCGCCGCCGTCTTCGCTGCCTTCAAAATTCAAAATAGAATCTTTTATATGCAAAACAAACAATGTGGAGGAAATAAAACATTCAGGCGAGCTGTCAGGTCCTATTAAGAATGATAGGAGGCCTTTCATCTGCATCTCAACCTCTTCCTGGTAATTATCCTTCATATTTTATGTCCCGCTCTACGCCTACTTACACGCAAAGATATAATGTTCCACACACACATGACTATTAACACCTGCACACATTCACCTCCACAGACAGTCCCCAGGAAACACACACAGGTGACAGAAATACGCATTAGCATAGCGGCAATTATCGGATCTTTCTATTTAAAACATGGTGTTCCTTCTACCTCCGACATGTGACGTGGCATCACAATGCTACTAGCGTTAGCGCCTGAATACACTGGGAGAGCGAGCGAGCGGGACGGTCAGACACCTTGATCAGGATTAAAGTGTTGTCAGTGACAGAGTGACGTGCCCTTGAACACAATCACCTTTAAAGTGTCCTGTCATCACATTCCTGCCTCCCATTACCAGGACCAGGGAGCCTCTGGGGGGACAGAGAGTGATCGGGCTTTCCTTCCTCTCTCCCAGCGCTGCTCCAGCTCCCCGCCAATAGATGAGGCGTTATTGGTCCCGTGGCGGCGGTGCTTGTCAACGTGTGAGCTGAAAGGAACACGTGGACGTTCGCCGGGGCCGACCACGAGCGCACGCTCACCCCGCCAGCCTGCAGAGATGGAGATCACGTCTGTTCCTGGCCAAACGCTGTAAAAAATGGAGCCGTTAAATGAATGCTGGATGTGATCACGTTTAATTAGACACAAGCTCTTCTTAGAAATGGAGAGCGTCAAGCTGACACTGTCACACAGTCATCTACGAAGAATGGATCATTTCTTTATAAATGTTAATTAGACGTCAATAATGCTGCACAAAATCTAAAAAAAAAAATTGAGTTTTTTCCATTAGACCACCTATTTAGATTTAGGCAGCCCTGCACTGCCTGCAGGTAAAGGTGGGCAACAGCAGCATTGAGACTCAGACCAAGTCACCAAGTCACCAAGTCACCAAGTCACCAAATCACCAAGTCACCAAGTCACCAAATCACCAATCACCAAATCACCAAGTCACCAAATCACCAAATCACCAAATCACCAAGTCACCAAATCACCAAATCACCAAATCACCAAGTCACCAAATCACCAAGTCACCAAATCACCAAGTCACCAAATCACCAAGTCAGCAAATCACTGTCACCAAATCACCAAATCACCAAATGACCAAGTCACCAAGTCACCAAGTCACCAAGTCACCAAGTCAGGTTCCGGCTGTTTGCCGATGGGACATCTTATATAATGAAGTGTTTGACTTCATTATATTAATTAGACTCAAATGAGAACTGCTCTTCTCCTGCCCCCCCCACTAAGAAATGTCCCCGGTGGTGCAAAAACCGCAGTAAACCAAAACCAAGTGCGCACAAATGGAAACAGGTCTATTTCCTTCCGCCCTCCTTCCTATCTGGCGATGCTGAGGCTCCGGGCCGGCGTGCGCTGGTGCGTCGGGGCCCGGGGGGCCGTGATGGAAGGACTCTAATGAGGCAGAGCAGAGAATGAAATATTAAAGTTTCTAATTAAATCCAGAGACCTCTGCCACTCTTGTCAAGGTTGTTTGGACCATTACGTCCGTCACGTGACCCGATCCGTTTAGGAGTGTTCTGGTGCCGGACCTGACAGACAGCGCGCACCTTTCTCCATCACGCCGCTGAGGACGCGTCTTCCACCTCAATGCTTCTCCTGCTCCAGCTGACAGCCCGGGATGGGAACGACGCCCCCTTTTATTTATCCAAACAAAAGAATTAGAAGCAAAAGTCTTTTTTTGGGGGGGGGGGGGGGGCAGAGGGGACCGGTTCCCTCCCCGACCTGTTTGACTTGCTGTCATCTTCTTGAAGGTGAAACTCGCCTCTGGGACAGAATCACAGCGAGAAGGAGAACAGGGGAGCGAGGGGGAGGCAGGTACAACAAAGGGAAAGGTCCGTTCAGGCTGCAGACAGGAAGCTCCTCCAGGTTGGAGGTGAAGCTCTGCTGCACGGTGGAGCCGCGCACGGTGGAGCCGCGCACGTGTGAGTGGCACGTTGTCTCGGGCCTGGTGGAGATGTAAAAGACCTTGGCCTTCACACTGGCTGAGAGCTGGGACAAAGAGACCTGGGGCCTGCATACTGGATACTAAGTAGGTGTCGAGTGTGTGTGGACCCACTCTATCCTTGCTTGAATTTTAATCATGCTGGTTTATTAAGCTCTCTGGGATTTTTCCTGCTTTTAATGGGGTTTTTCCACCCAAATAATCTATGGTGGCGGAATTCTGTTTCGCGGCATAAAGCAGTAGTGTTCTCGCACAGAGCCTGTTCTCCTGAGGGAGCGGTGCATCCTTCACTGTGTCCTAGAAGGAGGGTTGAGCCGGTTTAATTGTGTTTTAATGCCTCATCTATACATGATGGATGTTGATGGATGGTTTGTTTGAGACGCCAAACTGTGAGAAGGAAGCTGGGAAACGCTTCTAATGGGACAGAAGCAACGTCTCCTTTGTGTTTGATGTTATTGTCTCCTCTGATCAACGTCCACCAGACAAGAAGCTTCAGCTAAACAGGCCTGAATATGAATATAAATATATAAAAGCAACAAAAACAAAAGTGTTTTAAAAAAAGGACCAAATGGGAGTTAAAGGCAAACTGTTACTGTTCTCCTCCACCGGCCAGCGTGTCCTCGTTAACATAGAAAGTCACGTTGTGTTTAATGACAACAAACAGCCAAGCAACAACTGCTCGGATCTCCATCCATCCATCCATCCATCCATCCATCCGTCCGTCCGTCCGTCCGCCCGCCCGCCCGCCCGCCCGCCCGTCCGTCCGCCCGCCCGCCCGCCCACCCACCCACCCACCCATCCATCCATCCACCATCCATCCATCCATCCATCATCCATCCATCCATCCATCCATCCATCCATCCATCCATCCATCCATCCACCCACCACCCACCCACCCACCATCCATCCATCCATCCATCCATCCATCCATGGCTAGCTTCGTATTTTTCCAGGTGACCTGTCTCACATCATACACACTTCCCTGAGCACCCACGCCCCCTGAACGCAGCACCAGTGGTATACATTGATGTATATTGTGTTTGTTAAGCTCCTTTTGCTCCCTTACCTCACTTCCTCCCCCCTTGCCTCCTCCTCTATCCCCTCTGTTGCTCTCTTCTGCCTCTGGAGACTTCAGCCTGATTGGATTCTGAAAGGGAGATCGAATATAGAGGTCAAAGAGAGCCTCGAGAACAGCCGTCAAGGTATGTTTGTGTGTGTGTGTGTGTGTGTGTGTGTGTGTGTGCCCTCTGGTGTTTGGAAGCTGACAGATAAATGTCTCATGAAGCGAAAAACTTTGTTATATGTTTCCTGAGAATCTGGTGTCTTGTATCTATCTGCAGCATAATGAGCTCAGGTGGCGGCTCTTCCTGTCCGTGATTCATCTTTCTAACAGTGTGACATTGTTACACTCATCACTGGTCGATCACCTTATTAATCACCTTATTAATCACCTTATTAATCACACTATCGGGGAAACCTTTTTGCTGACGTGCATTCGTGCCGTGCCCCCCCAACAGGGCGGCTTCGCCATGTTGGTGGTGCAGTACTAATGTGCCCCGGATAAACCCACGTTCTCCCATGGAAGCACCGTGAAGTCAATTAAATTCTGCCTGCTTAATGACTTGGAACCTCGGTGTTTGAGCCCCCCCCCCATCCGTCCCTGACTACATCTCTAGATTGATTGAGGGGAATGTCTTGGACACGGTGCAGACCTCCAATGATGATATTCAGTTTTTCCCTGGCTGCCATCAGACCGACATAAAAACACTGACAGAGTTCGCAGATGCAACTTTAGGTGGAAAGGTCAAAAGGTCACTTCACTGCTCCGACTTTGGGACGTGTGAAGGACAACGTGAAGGTCGCGGCGTATGCGTGCACGCCTGGTGTCCTCTGGATATCATCGTTCGAACCGCGAGACCCAAGGAGGCGAATAATTACGTCACTCAGAAAACTATCAGCCCTCCATGCTTGGGTCATTTCCTTGTCCCCTCCCACCCCCCCACCCCCCCCACATAAATGTCTACTTGACAGGGTGGAAAACAGCTTGTTTATTTCCTGTGATTTCTGAGAGAGAGAGAGAACCCACACAGATCACTTTCCCTGCTGTTCAAGGCTACCTGAAGGTTCTTGTCCTCCCAGTCTCTCCTGGGCATATGAGGACGGGGGGGGGGCAACAGAAGTGGGGGGGCTGAAGAGAGGCAGAGAGGACAGATATGAGAGATGCAGGTGGTAAGTGAATGAAAGCGTGAGGGCGAGGGAACGGGTGGGCAAAGCGTGAAATTGTTCCAAACCCGGTGACACTGCTGAACAGGGGGCTCCCAGCGAGGCCTCGCGCTCCTGCTGCTACCCCCCCCCAGCCTCCAGCCCAGCTCCCGCACCTCAGACCCCCCCCCCCCCACCTATCTGTCTCTCTTTTTTTCAGGTCTGTTGCACACGGGGCGGAAAAGATCGTATTTATCACCTGTCAGCATTTGGCAGCCCTGAGTTACGCGACGCAGGACAGCATAAAATTATCATACACAGGCATGAAATTACAAAACCGCCCGGGGACCCCACAACAAAATTATTTAATTCCCCCCCCCCCCCCCCCACTACCTCCCAAAAACAGGGACTCTTTTGTTTTGACAGACAGGGAGATGCAGGATTTGATATGGTGGAGAAATAAACTGCAAAAGGACATTTTGGGAAACTGTCCTTCACACCTGTGATGAGATGAACCACAAAAAAGGTGGTTCTGAAGCAGCTGTGACCTCTGCTCACAAACTTCTGTGAAGAACCAAGGCCAACTGTCCTTTTTCTGACTTCTATTACTGGGCTTCGGGTTGTTTTCCAAGCACATTCATCAAAGCGTGATCTAAAAATATCGGAGCCACGACGTGACCTGCGGAGAAACGGTGTTTATTTTTATGCAGGTTGAAATAGTTTTGTTATTTTTACCTGCGCAGCAAATCATCAATAAGCATAAGTCCATTCGCTAACACAGGGGTGGCGATAGTTGATGATGCTAATCGACAGCCTGTTCCCCGGGTAATGATGGGATCCTTCGCAGCCCCAATAGGAGGAAGTGGACTCACCTGCACGTCGTTGCACCTTTGCTCCTCTCTTGGGAACCTGAACTGCCTCCCTTTAGTTTTTGTTACTGCTGGATTGCGAGAATAAGAAATGTTAAGCTACGAAAATGCCGTTACCTTTGGATCGGGATGCTAATCAGGATGCTAATACGAAATGCATATGCTAAAATAGCTAAAGACTACTGATGCAATAAAAGAAAGCCATAAACCACAGAGTTGAGTTACCTAAATTAAGAGAGCAATTAATGTGATGTCGTACTTGCTAAGAAATATTAGAGCTGATAGGTGATAACCAAATGTGAAGCGTCCAGAATTATTATAGATGATGCAAAAGTCTTCAAGGTTCTTATTGGTCTAGTTGGCTGTTAGCAGCAGGAAATTCGGTCTCTACCTGTATACATACATAAATATACATAAATGCATGCGTATGAGGTATCGCTGGTGCAAATCTGCTTGAAATGTTTGCAGTTTTGAGCATGTGAGGCGATGACGTGCTCAGTGCTCTGATTCCCTCCAGGTGGGGACATAAAATCCACTTCCAGCTGTGCGACTCAGACACCACAGAGATTATTTTCCCCATACTGGGGTGCAGAGAGTGTCTGCCTGGACATTCAGAGAGCTCAAACAGCGGCAGCAGGCGGTCAGCATGACTCGGCTCTATTTTTATTGATCCTAAAATCACTTGAGGTAAATTCCGTATGTGCCATTAGCAAGTCTGCAAAATGTAGCATGTGTGTGTGTTGCAGGATGGGACGCAAGAGGTTAGCTCCTTCATAATGCTGTCGCTATACGAAATGCTTCATTAACCCCACGCAGGAAATGACGGGTCAATATTTATAGACCTTGCTCCGACAGCTGTGTAGATGCAGGATCTATTGGCTTGTGTTCTAGGGATGAGGCTCAAATTAAGTCAGAGACTTTTTCGCTCCGTCTCTCCGCCTCCGTGAGGTGGTCAATCTCCCACCGATCGCCTGTAGTGGATGGAAGTCACAGCATTGACCCCGAGTCTGCTGGTGAATAAGTGCTGATAGCGCCTCTCACACTAGTACACAATCAGTTTGGCCTGTAGAGTTAATAGTGAGGACTGGAGGTGTAATTACTGGTGATTTGGATATTTTAATGCACCGACAGTGGGGCCAGTCTTTCTCTCGGAAGCAGCGTTTGCTTTCATCTCCTCCCGCTGAATTTTAAATGGTCAGAACTTGCGTTGGCAGGCGGCCTTATTACCAGCCATTCATCAGGGAGAGCAAGTTTGGTGGAGGACAAAATGTTTTCTCTGTTTTCAGACCACATCGGTGCGTCGTGTCTCCAGGAAGTTACTGACATCATCATCCTGTCAGTCCGATATGGCACACTGTAAAAAATGTCCGTGAAATAAACAACCATTTTCTGTAAAATCATGACAGAAATGATCCGTGAATAGAAAAACAATCAAAAAGTGTATATTTTATCTTATTATTTAGTAAAGCTCCAAACTATTTGAAACTGTTGATTTAACATTTAAAATTTGTTGAAATAATCATATATTCATGATGTTTATACATATGTATGACGTAGCATAAAAAACATTTAAAATTAGTTGAAATAATCATATATTCATGATGTTTATACATATGTATGACGTAGCATAAAAACATTTAAAATTAGTTGAAATAATCATATATTATTGATGTTTATACATATGTATGACATAGCATAAAAACATTTAAAATTAGTTGAAATAATCATATATTATTGATGTTTATACATATATATGACGTAGCATAAAAAACATTGTGATACAGTTGAAATAACTTCATTTCAGTGTAAAAATAAAGTCTTTGTTAAAAAAAAATACATATTTTAAACCATAGAAATTTCCATTCATAAAAATGGAAAGCCTTTAAATGGCATCATTGCTGAGGCAGAAATGATGCAATATGCAATGTATTTTAAAAAGTAAGACAGAAGACAGTATAAAAATATTGCTAAACTTATTTGGCATCTTTATGTCTACCAAAAATAGGGAAGCTAGTCTGACCACGCCGCAGCATTGTTCTGTTGAGTCTGCTGAGCTGGGGGCTCCAGACCGATGCGCCGCGTGAAGCAAAGCCCCCGTAATCAGGCCGGCTCTCGTCGGGCCGTTAATCAATAGTTGCCGCTCCGCTTGATCACTTGCCTCCAACTCGGAGTTGATGTGGAAACTTTCAGGACAGGAAATGGCTCTGGCCGTTGCAGCGCGAGAACAAAGTGCCAGGCGGAGATCTTTCAGGAGAGCAAGGAGATAAAATGAAACGCGGCGTTATAGTAACACAAAGAGAGGAATGGGGGCGAGGGGGGGGAGTGGAGATATTGCCATAATTCCTGTGTGTCGGCATGGTTGTTAGGAGCTCAGGTGGTGGAGCGTTTGCCCCGGCCAGGCCTCATCAACGTGAAGGGCGATCTCATCCTTTCTGCATCTCTTCTCTCCTCCGCTTGATTAATTGGGTTCCAAATACGCCAGCAGAATACGTAATGTTCCCCCTCCCTACCTGAGCACCCCCCCCCACACACACACACACACCTCATTGCTCTCCTGCCCCCCCCCTCGCTGTCTCACCTCCCTCTCCCACCCCTTCCTCTCATTCTCATTCCTCTCTTCCTCTCGCCATCTCCGTGTGCTGGCAATCTCCAAAACACATTAGCATACGCTTGGTATTCTGGGCAGGCGAGGGGACGGGGAGGGAGGGGAAAAAAAGAAGAAATATGAAAAACAATTTGACAATAATAATGACGCTGATGATAAAATTAATTATGCCCAGGGAATGGTGGATGGGAAAAAAAGAGGAGGAGGCCTCGGCAGCAGTCGCTCACTTAATTTGATTCCCAGACGCTGGCGGATATCAGGTGCCATTTGACAAGCGCGCACAATGAGAGGATGGCTCCGTGCACGCGTGTGTGTGTGTGTGTGTGTGTGTGTGTGTGTTATTCTCAGCAAAAGTGCTGTCACCAGCCTCTAAGACAACACACGGTGGTTCTTGCTCCTCTTCGCGGTGTGTGTTCACAGCGACGGTGTGTGTGACGGCACAGCAAGCGCACGTGTGTGCACGACAGCCCCCGACGCACGACTCTGCAAACATCCGTCTTCCATCTACCAAATGTAGCTTTTTTTTTAATCTCCTTGGTTTTTTAAAGCACGCAGCCGCTCGCTGGGATTTGGGGCCAGGGGCTGAGCATGAGGCTCTGCTGGCAGGGTGCTGCTCAGGGGCTGTGTGTTCACGGTTTAGGCTAGTTTTTGGTAATGCTGCTGCTACTGCTGCTCTGCTGCTGCTGCTACTACTGCTGCTACTGCTGCTGCTCTGCTGTTGCTGCTGCTGTTGCTGCTGCTCTGCTGCTGCTCTGCTGCTGTTGCTGCTGCTCTGCTGCTGCTGCTCTTCTGCTGCTGCTGCTCTGCTGCTGCTGCTGCTGCTGTTGCTGCTGCTCTGCTGTTTTGCTGCTCTGCTGCTGCTGCAGGAAGCCGACTCATTAGCATAAACGGAGCGATCGGCCTGGGTGGGGACTCTTTCAGCCTCCCTCACATCTCATGTTGGATGATCACACCTGTCGCCATGATGGGCCACACCGTGTCCCTTTGTGTTATTTACGCTTCCACGGAGCGGCATTTCTAGTTTTTTCGTTCTTTACGTTTCCCAAATCACAACACGCTCCGGGATAAGAGTAATAACCGCATCCTTATCTCGGCGAGCTGGACACTCTTCAAGGCTCTGCTTCAACTTCCTGCTGTCTTTATGTGTGTGAAAGAGGAATGAAATGAGGGTGGGAGAAGACAGCGCTCGTGTGTGTGTGTGTGTGTGTGTGTGGGGGGGGAGAAGCGAACGAGGGCAGAGACTGGTGGCTGCATTGATTTAATTTGCGAAGGTTTGCAGGACGGCGAGGCCTCCCTTTTAACGATCACTAAATTGTTTTCTGACAGAACCCCACCAAGCAATTTCTCCCCCCGACATTTGATTTACATATGATCTTTAAACACCGCCGAGGCCGCGCTAGCTATTTGGTTATCATTCAAATCACTCTCCTCCGTGTCACACGCCGGGATAGGTCACTCTCCTCGTGGCGGCTCCAGAGACGAGACGGAGGAGGAGGCGAAGTGGGGGGGGGGTGGTGGAATGTATAACTAATGGAATAAATCGATTAAGGGGTCAAAATCAATTGGTTTGCTGCCTGCGATGAAGATCTGCTGCTTAATTTAGCGTGGACTCTGCAAGGCTGGGCATTAGAAGCACGGAGATATAATTGGCACTAAATGAAGTGGCGCACAGTCACGTGTGCAGGGACGCTAAAGAGGGGTTCCCGTCGCCTCCCTCCGAGCTCCAATCAGCACCTCCTTTGACTGGATTCAAAGCTGTGATTCTCCCTAATGCATTTAATGAGACCAGCTTATTGAAATGAAGGTAAAAGGCAGAGGGAGAGATTTGCATGTCTTTGAAGAATAAAGGGAGATCCGCCTCTAACCTGAGAGATTCTCGGATTCCCGCTGACGTACAGCAACGGTTGCAGCGGAAGAGGGACGGAACGTCTCGACAGGGATGAGCAAAATGAGCCGCGGACGCCTTCCTCGCGCACTCGCCTTCATTTTCGTTCCCAGGACCCCACGGAGGTTGTGGGACGGCGTCTCACAAAGATCAATTCACGGACGGCTACGCTGCGTAAAGGTTGAGCCGAGAGTCTGGCTGAGGACTCCAGGGTCTCCTTGTCCACCGGCACAATTAGGGCTGATCTTTCCTGCCAGACAAACCTCTCGCCATCGTGAAGGAGCCTTAGAGCGCGTTGACCAAATGACATTATCGCTCCAGTCAGGCTAATGTAAAGTGAAGCCCTGACATTAAGAGCAGCCATCTTGTGTTGCTACACACTCCGCCGAGGCGCTCCTTCCTGTTGACTCCTCGTTTCCTCCAAGTCTTAAGGAAATCTCCCACACGTAGAATTCCCCCGTCTTAAGTGAACGTGGCAAATCTGCGAGGAAGTGACAGAGCAGAGCGGCCACTTTCAATAAAAGTCATAGGTGTTAAAGAAATGGGCATTGATCCCCCCCTTCGTTCTGCTGTCTTTTATGGATGTGCAGCATTTTCCTTACCTTCCCCAGACTGCTTTTTATTTATTTTTATTTTTTACAAGACAGGTTTTAGCGAGTTGCTATAAAAGCAATGAGGAGCCGCTCAAGTGCACAACTGGGAGAGAGCCTGTAAAGATGAGTAGCAACCTCTGCACGGTGGGAACTATAACGACACTAGATGTTTGCACCCCCATCAGCAGCGGGCTGTGCTACCTGACGGGACTCCAGGAAGCCTGAAAACTTTTAGTTCCCTCTCCTCGATCTAACAGACGCACGGAAATGATGATTCTGTTGCCAGGAGTGACGTTTCCGTCCAAATCTGGCATTGGCTTTTTTGAATAAATACATATTAATGGACTTTTGAAGACAGCTTTGTTTCTTACGTAACATTCCTTAACTTTTAATTAAGCCGGCGCCTGGGAAAAAGAAATAATCGTACTTTCAGGTCATTTATTGGCGCCGCGTGAGAATTAATGCAATGCTGAGACCAGGAACCGGACCCGCTCCGCAAGAACGATTCCAACAATTATGCATGATGTCCAACAATTATGCAGTAAGTCAATACCAACAATAACGACGCGGGGAAGGTATTGGACATACGCTCATGCATTACGGCAGTAGTGATTCAGATGAATTATGGATCGGGATATGCTGTCTGTCAGGAATTTGTGCAGTTGATTGCAAGCGTCTTTCCATGTGTGTATTTATATTTGTATAGGGATAAAAGAATAAATGATGCAGAGGAATATATCATGGCGGTGAAGCAGCGAGAGGGAGGGAAAAGTGATGTGATTGCGAGTGGCTCAGAGTAGGAGAGTTATCAAAGTGGCTCTATGCATGTGAATGAGTCTATTGATCGCGGGGCGGATCGATACTGTATTTATAACACAGGGGAAGGCTGAATCAATGCATACTTAATGTGTAAAGAGGCAGGGATGCTGGGGCAGGGGTGCAGGACAAGGGCAGGGGGTGGAAGGAGGTGAGCGCGGGGATGGAGCTTTGTTAAATAACTGACGTTTACACTTTTGTTTACTCAGCACATTGCTGGGCTTCGGGTTCCGAGTGTTTTAGCGCTGGCGCCTGGGTGTTTCTCACTTCAGGACCTGCTATTCTGGGGACCTGTCAGTCAGAACTCCACGATGCGGCGGCTCTGTGAGCCTGTGGCGTTTAGATGCATTTGTAGTCTGTGTTTGAGAGCGATCTGGGTGAGACTCCACTCTCTACATGCTGATACCATCCAGAACAATTAGCATTTAATTGTTTTGTGTTTTTCCCCATTTGTTCCACCTTGTTTCCTCTTCCTCTGCATGGGTGTATGCGTGGAAGGGTGGAGGATTACAGCGATATTTTGCCTTTAAATCAATCAGTTAGCCACTTGCTTTCCTCTCCTCTCCTCTCCTCTCCTCTCCTCTCCTCTCCTCTCCTCTCCTCTCCCCTCCCCTCCCCTCCCCTCCCCTGGTCTGGTCCTGCTCAAGGTTTCTTCCTGTTAAAGGGGAGTTTTTCCTTGCCACTGTTGCTTGTCTGGGGTCAGGCCCTGGGATTCTGGAAAGCATCTAGAAACAATTTTGATTGTAAAAGACGCTATATAAATAAAGATTGATTTGATTGATTTGATTGATTGATTTGATTTTGCTTTCAAATCCGCTTCAGCCATGTAAAATCTTCAGGTCAGTTCCTCTAAAATTTACTAAAATCTCCACTGCTTCTAGGATAAAACTAGGACAGGATAAAAGGATAAACTGCGTTCTTTACTGGTCACTGTATTTTCTGTTGTTTTCTGGCTCCGAGAGAATTCCCCTCCCATTTCTGTGGCGTTCACATGCGTCACCAGTCAACTGTTGTGACCAAGACTCATTGCAGCATTTAGGTTTTAGTCATTTGCTGACTTCCTCTCTTTCTGTTTCCATTGTTTTCTCTTCCTCTCTCCCTTCCACAACTGACTCCTGCCTGATATTAATCCATCATTCCGGTCGCCTCACAGTCCCTAGAAACATTTACGTTCCAGGTTTCGGGCCGTCTGCGGTGCCCGTCGGCTGGGTTCCGATGAAACAGGGGCTCCGAAGCATTTCCTGGTTCTGTTTGATGTTAGCCGAAGTGGCTGTTGGGGAGACCGCGGCGCTCAGCAGCATCAGCCTGGGTGCCTTAAAGTGTTCCCATATAGCGCCTAAAGCATCATCCACGGAATGCTCCTGTGGCTCGGATTTGGATTTTGAGACTGATACCTTCAGACTAACATTTGGGGGTGCACACACACACACACACAAATCCCAGTCCTTGTGTCTTTGTGAAGACTTTAATAGACATAATACATTCTCCAGCTCCTTACAGTAACCTGACCCTGACCCTGAAGCTGACCCTAGCTTAAACCCAACTCTAACCACAACCTTAAAACCATCTCTTTACCCTCAAACAGCCCCTTGACGTGGTGAGCACCAGCTAAAATGTCCTCATTTGCTGCACGAGTGTGGATGTTGGTACCCGATATGCAGCGAGTAAACACACACACACACACACGGAGGAAGATGTTTCTACCTATAGCAAATGTCATCCACGCCGTCCTTATTATCGGTAGGATGGATTTGGTTTTGAGGATGCAGCATTGAAAGCTCTTACGTTCCCTGTAGCAGCCATGACCTGAGGCTGGATAGTCATTAGAGTAGCTATGCACCCTGGTTAATTAAAGGTTAAGTCAATACAACTTGGGCCTTGAAGCTATCAAAAAAACAACAACGGTGAGCTAGTTTTCAAGACAGCAAATATGTCCAATAATAAAAAACCCAGCTCCTGTGTAGTATTTACAGTATTCGAACATTGCTCCTCATAAAGACAATGACAGCAGCCTTGACAGCAAGCTGCACGGCACATCCGACACATCCGGAGCTGCTGGCAATAGCATTAGCGTGACCTGGAAGCAGACAGCCACCTTGAGAAGTCGTCACCGCTGCTGTTAAAGAGGTCTGCTCGAGGTGAGCGCCGTGGCAGTCCAGCAGATGCTTGCGAGGACGACTATTTCCCACAGATTTATGTCTCCCCAAAACCCACAGGGAAGGTTCATGGAAAGCCCAGCCGGGTCACGGAGCTGATTGAGTTTCAGTTCTCTTAAATGTGCAAGGGGAAGGGCATTCCCTCAGTTCAGACTGGAGCCACAATAGTTTTAGCAGGACACAAGAGACCTGCTGATACAATCATCCTGCCTAAAGTAACAGTGTGAAAACCATGTTCTCCAAACTGTTTTATCCAAAGTTATAGACAGTTTGGATTCTCACAGGAGTGTTTTTGTCTTATACGGCTCGTAATTCGTGGCTGCTCTCCTCAACGTGCCTTTTTATCTCCTCCATGAGTCCCAGCCTCCCCTCTGGTGTGGCTCCATATGTCTGCTCCACCTTCTGTGGATGGGTCTGAAGTTCTCAACCTCATTCCTGAAGCTCCTCCTCTTGGTCATCGGACTTCTCACTGTAACTGCATGTGCCTAATGTCTGAAGGGCATCTCGCTCCTTTCTCCCTGTTCATCTCCTCCCTCTTAGAGCATTTTTCCTTCTGCAGCTCTCTGTTGGTTCGCCGGCGAAGATCTGTCATGTAGTCCTGCAGCAGGCGGGAGCACTCCCTCGCCGTGGATAAGTGGGTCTTCAGGTCATCGGCTTCTTCCTGAAGAGCGTTGCACTTCCTGATCACGTCATCCTCAGTGTTGACGCTGAGGGGACTCATCTCTTTTCCGTCATCCAGTGAGTAATAAAATTCCTTGGTCTCAAAAACACTGTTAACGTTTGGATGCTTTCACACTCCTCCTTGTTTGGTGCTTACGTTCTTTCATCTTTAAAAGCTGTTTTGTGCTTTGATGTTGCCGAACACGGTGCACTGGCATGAGGTCGTGACCCCGAGGGTGCTTGCAAAAGGCACTATTTGGAAGTGTTTTCAAAGCTTCCATCCATAAAGTGCATTTCCCCATTTAAAAGACGAGCGGCTCGTTTCTCCTGGCAGCTGCGAATTAAGCGAATGAAATACAGATTTAACAGAAGAAGAGCGTCATATTTACATCTGGCCTTTACTTGAAGGCTGTTCTGCATGTATGCTTTTTACAGCTCCCCCCACATCTGAAAATCACGTCTCAAACATGCCCCCCCCCCCCCCCCCCCCCGGCTCATGTGCACTGACCGGGTCACTGGTCCTCTGCACATGTTGGAGCTGCTCCAATATCAGCATCTGCTTTCTGCATCCCCCCCCCCCCCCGAAAAAAAACCTCGACTACTCTGGGTGGAATCTTTCTGTTCGGGGGGAAACAGACCCGAGCTGGTGTTCAGGAGGAGGCAGAGACGCTGCGGAAGGATGGCGCTCAATGGATGCTACGCTAAGTATGACACGTGTTGGAATATAGCAGACAAAGTTGTTATTTTAGTTATTTTAATCGCCATTTTTTCCACCATTCAGCATCATTATTATGCTAAATTTGACCTTGGTCATTATTGCAACACTGCTACATTTAAACAAACACCCAGCCACCCTCACACACACACACACACACACACACACACACACACGCTTGTACAAACTTTACCTCTATAACTCAATTTAGTGCAGGATGTGTAAGTGAATACACGAGGTGAAAAATGAGCCGCAGTTACGGTTGAAATACGGAGGTTCATACGTTTGTGTATTTGTCTGCGTGCTGCATCATTTAATCTCACCTCTCCGCCTCTGAAAAATCCTCCTGCACAATAAATTCCTTTTGTGATTAATCCTGAAATAGTGGGGGGAGGGGGATGTTCACACATTTTTCAAATGTTTAATTTAGGCCCAAAGAATTGACTTATCAGCTGACATGCTGTTAATCCCTCAGTAAAGCCACGGAAACCAACTTAAAATGCTATTTTCAGAGGAGAGCGCAGCCACTATGATATGTATGTCCTGTGCCAGTAATTACAGGTTTAAAGCATATTTAACAGTGGTAACAGGGAAACTGGTGGATGCGAAGAGCCGCGTGTGTCTGACGACAGGCCCTTGATGTATGGTTTGGTAAATTTCATTAAGGGTAAGAATGGCTCATGCAAAAGCCCAGATATATCAACGGTGTTGTTTCTAATTTGTCAGGTAATTTGTTACAGTGTGATTGAAGAAACTGCACATGTAATTGGAAAGAGTCAATCTACGAGAGGGAAGAGGGAGCAAGGACAGACAAGGAGGCAGGGAGGTGGTGATGGAGGCGAGGCTGGGGAGGATAAATTGGACTCATAGAGCATATTTACTCTAGAGAGAGACAACAGAGGAGAGATGGATTGTGAAGGAATTCATTTAAAAGTGAAATTTGATTCTTATCCACACATCGGATGGGGCTTTGTTAGTTGCCCCCTGGCCTGTTGCACCGGCGTTACTTACCCCCTCCCCCCAGGGGCTGCATGGACGGTGAGATGGTGCTGGGGGCCACACCGGGTGTGGATCCACAAGTGGATCTATTTCCATCAGAGGAATCACTCTGAACGTGGTCATGGTCACCTGAAAGACCGTTATTCTCTTTGGTCAGACTTTATTTTGGGTCAGCGGAGACACCTGGCCCAGGTGTTGGCAAGGATCCCCATAGGCCACGCCCACTCGGACCTTCGAATCGCAACAGAAGACCAAAACCGGGACAACTTGTGTGAGGGACGTCACCAGCATCTATTGGTGAAATGGTCCTAAACGTGAATGTTTCTGAGGTAAATGTAGAGCAGCTCAGCCATGCTAGCATGTGTGTGTGTGTGTGTGTGTGTGTGTGAATACAAGATGTCAGAAGAGCCACCCTCGCTAAACCCCGGCAGCACGCCGCCTCCATTAACATTGAATGTCAGATGATGTCTCTCAAGCAGTATTTTGGAACGTTTCACCAGGATAAATTTGGTGTGACTGGACTTTGGGATCGGTTTGAGGACACTGGAGAGTCTTTTGTTCTTCCCAGAGGTCCAACATTCTAAATAAGCTTCTCTGCTCTGTCCAAACATGCAAAGCAGACCTGAATTTTACCGAGGAATTACCGGCCAAATCACAGACGCGCTAAAGAGTTGAGAAAAGATTCCCAAATCTCAATTCCCTGTTAAAATGACAGTTGTTTTGCATCTAATTCCGCTGCGATGCTGCTGCCTGTGTCGCGCTGATTGTAATCACAGCTTCTGATGAGGCTGGAGGCCTTTTTCCTTCACTAACTTCAGGGGATCTTTCAGCCAGCGGGAGAGTTTCCATGATGAAGCGCTTTAAGCAACAATCAGACGGGACAAACACAACCAGCCTTCTAAACGCCGATCATAAATGTTTGATTAGAAAGCAGCTGGTTAAATAACAGCACTTTCACATCTAAACATGACAACATATTTGCTTCATTTGCAGATTAATCAGTTAAATCTACCTGCGGAAACATTAATATTGTGATACTTCTGTTGCCTTTTATATACAATATATGTCGGACTTTAATGGAGGCAAGTGCACACACACACACACACGCACACACACCTAGAAATCAGCGGATTAGCAAATTTGACGTGTAAAATGACGGTCGTGCTCGCTTGTTAATTTTCAGCTCCAAGTCTGGTTACTTGGCAGAAATATAGGAAGCGGAGACGCGTGTGTGCTCCTGGGGCCTGTGCACCGACACGCTAACGCTCACTCTCACGCACACAGACAGTATTCATATATCTCAGAGGGCCTAATAGGTTGTGTCTGTCATCCGAGTGTATGATGCAGCAGTGACAGTGTGATGCGTTGCCATGGTAACATAGTGGCATGTCTCCTGCTGCGGCGCACTTCACATTTCATCACATTCGCTACAATAATAAGCATAATAACGTGGGCGGCGGGAGAGAACATTTTGAAAAGGATCAGATCGGCCTTAAATTGATGTCAGTTCGATCGGCGTCACTCAGCATCCGTCTGGATTTGAATAAACGTCGGCAGCACGGCGGAAAATAAAGAGATAATGCGTGTTTTCTGGTTGGCTTTTTTTTTTTTTTAAATCATATATTGGGCTGAAGTCTAAGAACAGCTCATCTTTCTGCCTTCCACAGATTATTGGCCTAAGCCTGCTTGTAATGTGTGGTGCCTACACTGCCACAATTCCTCCTGACTCTTGGCTGAGTGTGTATCGATTGCTTGCTGGTGTGTATTACTCTGAGGGAAGGTGTCAGAAGGAGGAGGAGGTGGTTTTGGAGTTGGCAGGGAGGTTACGGAGGTTATGGAGGCAGGTGAAGGAATGGGGGGAGGGATGGCTGCTGGATTTGTATCTTCACTATTACTGAACAGTCACAAAGGTATTTAATTTTAATTATTAGCATTTTACAAATAAGCATGATTATTACAAAAGCTACACCCATTAAACCTTCTTTATTTCAGCCTCCTCATCTGAAAAAAAAAGATAATTAATGCTGCAATGGACTCGATTTCTATATTCCTTTATTTCCTATAATTAAGAAGCAGCTACGTCATACAAAAGGAAATTAGGTATATTTTTGTTTAACGCCGAATATATTTGCATGCACACAATGGCTGGAAAAGACTGAATGGGATTAGGGTAAATCTGGTCCACACAAGAATCCTGCACGCGACAGTTAATTACGTAGGAATTCGGAGATATTATTAAATCACATCAGGAAAAAAGCCTTTTTGCACCACAGCAGAGCCAAAAGCCGTATGTTGGTCACGCTCACCACTGTGCAGGAAAGGGAGGATGAATCCAGTTCCTGAGGGGAGTTGCTCCTTTGGCTTATATTTGCATGTATGATATATTTGGCTCTTCTTGTCCTCCCTCATCTCTGCTCCTCCTTTACTCAGCCATCCATCAACAGGAGGTGCCCCCATATGAACCCGGTCCTGCTCAAGGTTTCTTCCTGTTCCACCACCTACTGCACTTCCACCCTCCCCTCCCACGTCTCACTCGCTGTCAGCCATTTTCAGAGAAGATGGACGATGTTCTGCATGCATCAGGTCTACAGGTGTACACACATCAGCTATACAGGTGTATACACATCAGCCATACAAGTGCATACACATCAGCTATACAGGTGTATAGACATCAGCTATACAGGTGTATACACATCAGGTCTACAGGTGTATACACATCAGCTATACAGGTGTATACACATCAGCTATACCGGTGTATACACATCAGGTCTACAGGTGTATACACATCAGCTATACAGGTGTATACACATCAGGTCTACAGGTGTACACACATCAGCTATACAGGTGTATACACATCAGGTCTACAGGTGTATACACATCAGGTCTACAGGTGTATACACATCAGCTATACAGGTGTATACACATCAGCTATACAGGTGTATACACATCAGGTCTACAGGTGTACACACATCAGCTATACAGGTGTATACACATCAGCCATACAAGTGCATACACATCAGCCATACAGGTGTATACACATCAGCTATACAGGTGTATACACATCAGCTATACAGGTGTATACACATCAGCCATACAGGTGTATACACATCAGCCATACAGGTGTATACACATCAGGCCTACAGGTGCATACACATCAGCCATACAGGTGTATACACATCAGCTATACAGGTGTATACACATCAGCCATACAGGTGTATACACATCAGCCATACAGGTGTATACACATCAGGCCTACAGGTGTATACACATCAGGCCTACAGGTGCATACACATCAGCTATACAGGTGTATACACATCAGGTCTACGGGTGTATACACATCAGGTCTACAGGTGTATACACATCAGCTATACGGGTGTACACAAATCAACTATACGGGTGTACACACATCAGCCATACAGGTGTATGCACATCAGCTATACAGGTGTATACACATCAGCCATACAGGTGTATACACATCAGCTATACAGGTGTATACACATCAGGCCTACAGGTGCATACACATCAGCCATACAGGTGCATACACATCAGCCATACAGGTGTATACAGGGCAGATTTTCCCCATGTGCCAGCAGCCACCCTCGTTCACCACCTGGTTCATAGAAGAGCCGGTGAGATTTAAAGGAACATTCAGCGGGAGTGTCTCTGGGTCTGCCAGGGCCAGAGGGTCCACGTGGGGAGAGGACGTGGCCCTGAGTGTCCCTATGCAGCACATCGCGGACAGAGCAGCCTGATTCATCGCTGCTCTCCCTGCTCTTCATCACTTTAATAAATGGCCCGGGGGACTGGGGAACATTTTGCCTGCTGCAAAGGTACTGATCAGAATGAGGACATTTAAGTGCTCTGTCTCTGCCACTCCTTTTTCCTTGCCTGCTTCCCTTTGTCTCCTCTCTTTCATGCTGTCCTCCCCGGCCATGTGTGTGTCTGTGTGTGTCCTAAACAAAATAGATTCCCCTGGCACTTTAAAGAATGGCTGCATCAGAGGGCCAGCTGGCCTCACTCCTTCATCAGCGACGCTGACCTTCTGCTTGTCACCGCTTAAGCGGCCGTCACATTCACTCCACCAGCTCATCGGCCACTGCCAGAGGGAAAAACAGCTAAAGAGCTACCTTAATCCAGTACAGCATCCAAGAGCCATGTAAACAGAAAGCCTTTTATGTAGTGGAGCAGCAGTGCTGCCTGCTTCTAGGCTGAAGGACAGCAACGCTCGGCCGATGGCTCATCTGCATTCACAGTTGCTTTTGCAGAAACGCTGATTTTATTGCATATTTTGAGTTTGCGTCCTTAAACTTCTGAGAGCGGTGACGTTCTGCGGGCTAGCTCACACAATATCGCTCATCTTCCACACGTGATGAAGGAACACGGGGACATAAGGAAGAAGGAACAAGATACGAGTCTTATTCAAATAATATTGATGGTCATAATTTCTTCATCGAGTTCTAATAACCTGCAGAAAGGCGGATATATCCCAAACTGTGTACACAGTAAACAACAGCACAGGTTAGAGGATGAATGAATTGTGGATTTTCGGGTGAACCGTCCCTTTAACCTTGCCCCTCCGACCTGTGAAAAGAGAGAAAAAGCCTACTGGCTCTTTAACGACTCCGTCACTTACAGTGCAGGGCGACCCTGGCTGCTCAACACTTACTAACCTAAAGATGCAGTGACACAAAAAGCTCAAAGATAATTAAATATTGATTTTTGTTTTCTAATCCTATATAAAAATTGTCCTGAGACTCCCAGCGGTAGTTTTCACACTCAGTAAAAGAGAGGGAGGGGGGGGGGGAGTCTGGATTGGACGGTTAACCTCTATTTCATATAAGGGGTAGGCGATGGAAGTGTGTGTCGGAATGAGGGTGATGGGATGGGATGGTGGGGGGTTGCTGTGATGCCAATACGTTCTTGGCTCCAGCCTTGAACCTGGCTCGCACCATTACTCTCCTGCCGCTGATGACACTGATCCCCTCTCTAATCTTTCTCCTGGAGCGGACCGTGGCAGGATGCCTCTGCACAGCATGCTCGATTGATATTCTCCTCACCTCGCATCCCACGTCTTAAATTTACACCCCCCCTCCCTCTTTCCTGACTGCTCCTGCTTTCACCCGGCCCCGGTCCCTCACCAACATCTCCTCTGGCGCGCACCAGCAAAAACTCTGGGGGGGCGGAAACAAGGAGCCGTGCGTCTCTGTCAAACATTTTCCGTAAAAATTAATAAAGTCCTTCAGACAGGAATGTCTCTGGCTACCCAAATCAATAAAGCTGTAATGATATTAGTGCAAAACTATTATGCAGAGCAGGGAACACACACTGGCACCCACACTGTGTGTGTGTGTGTGGGGGGGGGATTGATGCTAATATGTTTGTTATTGTTTTATCACATGAGTTTGTGCTGGAGAACCCCCTCGGTCAACGTAAGGACCTCCACGCCGCTCTCCTGAGCCTGTTTGTGGCTCACGCCCTGCAGGGGGCAGTAGTGACCAGCCCCAGACCGCCGCTCTACATGCATCAAGTTTTTCTCCTCTCCATCATGCAGTCACACAAACAAACACTCCTCTGGGGTTGAGAGCCAATAAAAAGTGATCTTATTAGCCCCCCCCCCATCCCACTCCTCATTGCACCATCAACCTCCTCCCCTCCTTCACCTCAGCCCGTGGAACATACAACGCACCCTGCTGTCATGTCTGGCCGCCAACGGCCTCCACACACACACACACACACCACACACACACACCACACACACACACACACACACACACACACACACACACACCACACACACACACACACACACACACTCAGTGTTGTGCATCCTGATCCACTACTTCATTAAATAACACTCCAGCACTGCCACAATGGCCTTCAGTTGCTAAGTGCTCCTACATCGCCCCTCTTAACCTCCCTCTCCTGTCCTGTACGGATGTGAGCGAAGGGATAACCCTGTTAGAAGGGAAAGAAAGCCAACGGGGTCGATCTAAACTAGGCATCACCGAGCCAGCGCCAGATGGGTAGACCCAGGTGGATCAGAAGGGATCACGAGTGGTTTCTTCTAGAAGATTATGGCAATTCCATGAATAAAGTGAAAAGCAATGAAGAAGGGATTTGGAGGGATAAACGCCTCATCTTGAACGTTTGTTTTTCTATGAAGGTACATTTTTATTGAAGGCACCGAGCAGAGTCGCCCCCACGGTTCATTTACAAAGCTGTTGAAGTCACGTTAAACGCTGACCGTCACCACGGTGACCGTGGATAACGAGCTTTCCCTCGCATCTCTTCTAACCATTTCGGTAACAAAATTCAACGTTTGCTTCGAGTGGTTACAGCTTTTCAAAGGCTGAAAGGGCTTTTTGTGTGGAAGAAGATGCTGAGTCACTGTCAACGCTCAACCATTAGAGCCGCTGGAGCTAAAAGTGATGTCTTATCTCAATAAAGGAACGTTGCGAATGCATCATCAACCTGACGTTGGTCGAAATTGTTTTAAAACCAAGTCGCCTTAACGGAAATGCTGATTCGTACAAACAATGTCTTCAAATTGTGAAGCTCCTCTAGCTAAACGACGGTACGACGATCTTGATGGAGTAAAATGGAATATCATTACAACTGCAACAAACGCCAGTTTGCATCAGAACAATGAAAAATCAGCAAAAACTCCTGACAAATGTCGCCACCTCAAGAAGGACGCAGCCGTCGAGGGTGTCGTTTCGCCCCGTCTGTCATTAGACGTGTATCAAAAAGCAAGAACGAGGCGCCTAAATAGAAAACAACAATATTGTTTGATCCCACCCAAAAAAGAAAACAACGGCACCTCATCTGACATGTCAGATAAATTTAATATGTGTCGCTCCACCTCTGCAGCTGCAGGCTGCTCCTTGCTGCCGGATCCACAGCTGGATTAGCATGTCGGAATAATCCTGTTTGTTATGTAGCTGCCGCTGCCGCTGCTGTTATCCGTTGCTAAGCTGTCATTATTCCTCTTTTATGAAACGTGTGCTGATGGCATCGTTGCACCGAAGCCTCAAGAAATACGATGTTACGCTAAAGTCGAGTATTGAGGCCAGTGTGTGAAGTGATTCTCAGCTCTATAAATAGATGCAGGAGTCGGTTTGGAGCTTTCATCTCAGCCCAGTTGTTTGTCCCAACATCAGAAACACACTTCAAAAATGGAGATCTTGCTCAGGCGCCACTAAAAAAAACTAAAGAACTGAACTCAGGTCTGTTGCTCTATCTATAGTTAAAAAAGCACCAAAAAAGTGTGTTTTTTATTTAAATCCTTGATGCCCACAACGGCTCTTTTAAGCTCCCTGTAAGACGTTTCCAGCATGTTTTGAGGGTGGTTCTCTATAGTCCACATATCTCCAGTTGTGCTCTTTGTTAAATTCAGTCTCTTTTCTTTAATTTCGGGTCGTAATCGCAGCTCCTCCGTGGCAGCAGGAGGGCTCGTCCAGCCACAGCACGTTAAGGTTGGAGCTGTCCGTCAAAGATATGTAATTAATAAACAAGAATCACCCCTGACTTTAGTTTATGGGTGTTTCCCAACACGGGTTCTGTCAACGTTAATAACTAATGGAAAATAAAAATGACATTTCACCAATATTCTAACGTATTATAATTATACTATAGTTTAATGAAAGTTTTTAGGAGGCTTGATAAGTTGGTTTGGAGGATGTTGAGCGAGACGGGACGCAGATGTATTTTTTTTTAGTGGGTTTCCTACAATTATAATGCATTTGGTAACGTTATTATCATTCTATGTATTTGTTATATGTCTGTTATTACATGTGTTTTATCTGTGGATGCTGTCTGCTGTACAGTGAGAGCTGGTTTGTTGCTATTATTGGATGTGTCTTCCCATTTAAATCACCCTCTTAAATAGAATAATTAAAAAAACATTTGACTGTAAAAGTTAACGTGAGACAAAAACACTCAGGTTTGTTCTATTACTGATGGCACCAGTGACAGAAATCCAAAAAAGCTCTCAACAGGAAGTCCGGGATTGATTTTTGATGACAGAATAACGTCAGAAAAAACCTCAGATGTGATTTAAGACATCAGCTATAGCTCCAGACATCATCATGTGGATTTTTCATCTAAAACAACTGCAACCATTAGTGGATGATTATGGACTGTTGGTGATTTTTCACGATTCTATTCTAGAATCATGACCGGGGTCCCGTGTGGGAGACCGTCTCTGTCTCCTGGAGGGACGGAAAGCTGCGTCCAGCGATGAGCCGGACCGTTTGGGTGCCACTGCTGTGGACGGGAGGATGTCTGACCTTTCCTTCCACGCTCACCATCATCTGCCTGGGCCAGACGCTCAGAGCTTCTTCTCTCATCGATGTTGCCACAAGCGGCTCCTTCAAACCCACGTGTGACAAAAGATCTAGAATAACCCACCCAAACCCACCGACCGTCCTGAATCCAGAAGTGTCCTCTGGTCAGGCTGAAAGAATCCTGGCAGGTTGTAAAAACACAGGACCCCCCCCCCCCCCCCCCCCCCCCCCAATACATTAACATAACAATTGGGAGTTGATGCAGAGCTCTTATCAGTGCAGCCGTCTTGATGGCTTATATTAGTGCTAATTATCTATTTAAACTGAACAATGACGCCAAAAAGAGCCATAATCTACGCGGTAAAACGGTGAAGAAATGTTATAATTTGAGTCAACGTGGACATATCTTCTAAAAGCTCTATTTGTTACATTCAGAGCCCAATCTCTACAAGATGGTGCCTTCCACAGGTCTACACACCTCCTCCCCCCCCCAGCAGCGTCTGATGCAGACAGGTGGACGGCGCGTGCGGTGGCAGAACGCTTCTGGAGGGGGTGGGTGGCCGATATTGATTCAATGTCTGCTGTACTTGGGGAGAAAAGGGGCCAACGGCGCTTTTCTTCCAAGGCCAGCTCTAGACCAATCTCATCACACGTTCTCTCGGGGGACTCCTTTACCTTCTCCCCCTTTTCTTCTCCTCCCACATTGAGTTGCATTTGTCCTCCCGTTCGTTTTATTCCGTTAAAAGCAACAGGGGGAAAAAAAGGCAAAAAAAAAACCCAAACAAAACAAAAACAAGGTCGACAAAGGTTGTCCTCTGAGCAGTCAACAGGGGTAGGAGGAGGGGGCACAGATAGCTCTCCAGAAGACAGGCCTGAGAGCCCAGATGTCCCACAATGCCGCTGATAAGAAAGTGGGCCATATAACCTTTGGAGGGCGCGTGACAGGAATGAGAGGACGGACGGCGCCGAGGACGGGGAGAGGAAGATGCGGCTCTTACAGGATAACGGCAAAGTTGGTGGAAGGAGAGAGCGCGAAGGAGGGAGGCAGCGATGGGAGAGAAGATGTTTGGGACGGAGGATCCGAGGGATGGACGTGTCGGAACGCCGTCGGAACTTTTGCTGGTGTTTGCTAATTGGAAGTTTATCAGTTGAACCATTAAGCTTTAGTGGGGCAGGATATGTGTTTAGATTCCGCCCTCCCCTCCTGGCTCCGTGGTTCTCGAGGTAACACACACCATCTTTATTCAGGGATCCGGTCGCCACCGACGCTCCGCTCAACAGCTCCCGTTCTTGATGCGCGCTAACTCCCATCATCACGAGTCGCTCCAGTGTGGGAATAATTGACCCCGAACAATTATTAGAGGGAGCGCTCTCATTTTTCATCCCCCCCGGCTCCCCGCGGCCGCCACGAACCAACTTGCAGTGGTGCATCAGAATCCTGCCAAAGACGCCTCACAAATGAAGTTCTCTCCATCTCGGGAGACTCTGTCGCCATTTGTTTTCATTATTTTGACAAGGCTTTTTAAGGAGCTCTCCCCTCCAGCCTCCCCGACGCGGCTCCGCTGCCTTTCACACCCCTCCCACCACCGCCATTTATTTGGAGCTCATCCCGGGCGAGGTGCAGCGATGTGTTTCAGTCACAGCTCCCTGCCTCAGAAGATGTGCAGCAGGGTGGGAGGGGATGAAGAGAGGCACTTCCTCACCAAGATAAATAGACACCTCCCGTCTCTTCTTTACATCTATTTGCAGCGAGGCAGGAGGGGTTCTGACTCGGTCCAGCTCTGTTTTGGGGCCTTTTTACACCTGACTGCACCACAACAAGATCTTCTGGAAGCCTCAAACGTGTGGAAAGGACGTTTTCCCTCTTTCCTTTTTCCTCCACACTCATTATTTACTTTTCAGGAAACGTCTCCATCCTGCAGGAGGTCGTGTCATTATGCAGGGAAATGGAGAATATGTTAATCACCCTCGCCATGAATATTCAACACAGCTCGCATGATTCAATAGAACCATGAACTTATTTGTACTGTAATCAATGCCGAATTTACATTTTCTCCTCGCGTGCGTGCAAACCCTGAGAAAGAGTGGAAAATATAAGCACTTGAATGGGTAAATGAAACAAAGCAGCGCCCTGTTGCACATTCCCAGACATGTAGGTGCTCCAGCCAACATTTGCTTGTGAGTCCCTAAAGTGAGGTACCAAAATGCCTTAAACAGACTGATTTGTATATTCCTGGAACAAAGACCTCCAACATCAACACTCCATGCAGGATAAACAAGTTCTCCCACTCTCATCTGATTTCACCTCCACAGTGTAATGCCTCCTGCTTCAAAGCTGGCCTTGATTTGCCTTCGGGTTGCTTCACGACCGCACTAACACAGCCGTGCATGAAGGTTTCACAAAGAAAACGGGCTGTTGGGCTCTTTCAGCGCCACATTCAGGAGCCACATGAAGCATTCTGGGGTTGGGACAGGGCAGCGACCCTTCTGAGGACGGAAACTGGGAAGATGAGGGGGGCAGGTGAGAGCAGGTCCGTACGGGACAACACACAGATTGACATCACAAAGTTGTTGTTTTTTCCTTCTTCACCGGCACGTGCGTGCCAGATGTTTCGGGCATGTTTTAATTGTCTCTGTTTAATTGTCTGTGTTTAGACAGAGTGTTAACTCCACTGAGACCAATCAGAGGATGGATGGATATTTACACTGATATTCCCCCGGATTATATGGACCTTATTCTGGTGTGCACCTGGTACCTTAATGTTGCTGTGTTTAAACTAAACTATCACATCCCTTAATTTAACAATGGCATCCCAAAACTCTACAAAGAAGAATATGGTGCAGAATATATGGAGTTAGTTGGGATTTCTACCTGAACATTTATTCTACTTATAAATGATCTCTTTTTACAGTGTTATTGGCTGTTGGACATTATTAAATATGCGAGCATCTGCTTACTTCCAGTCCACATTAATCTGTAACCTGTTTGTGAATTGCTGTGCTTAACAAAAATGGAAGCTTTTAAAAAAAGCTGTAAAATACTGGAGAAGCAGAACTGCTTCCTTAAGCGTCTTTAGACATCAGGCTCTGGCTTCACTGGTTTAGAAACGAACTTTAAACAACAATAGTTAAATTACCAGAGTGGAAATGAGATTTTTGTAGGAAAACCAACAGTTGTCAGCAGCCATCCTCATTAGTGGGATGACCTGTAAATCATTTGTACATTTTGGTCGTAAACTGTGTTCAAAGGTATGATGCTGGTGTTTCTGTGGTCTGTCATTTAGGAGTAATTGCTCAAAACAGGTTGAATTATATGACACAATTGAACAAATGAAAGAAAATAGGTCCTATTTAGCTCAAGGATATCTGAGATGTGCTCAGGAATCTACAAGAAAGGAAATTCTTGTGTTTAAAATGCGTTTTCCAACTGTGTCTTTGAACATGATGGCTTCAAATGTTTATACAGTACTGGTCATGCTGCCGTTTTCCCAGTTTCTAGTGTTGGGAATGAGGGGGTCTATCATCTTTGAGTGTGTGTTCTCTTTTCCATTTTATTACCTGTGAGCACCATTTCCCCCCTTTTCAACCACAGTTTATTCACCAAACCGCCTTCTTGTCCCGACGGTTCCCACTCACAGATATTAGCCAGGGTCAGCGTTCGCCACTACCTGTCGCAGTCCAGGAAGTCTCATTAGAAGTCATTTAAAAAGCCTGTAATTGTCTGAAAATGAACATTGTGACGCAGAAGGAAAAAAACATGGAGATGACATGGAAAAAGGCTGAAGAATGAGGGTGAGCCAGGGGTAGTTTAGCAGCGGGCCTCCCGCGCTCGGCAATGATAGCCAGTGAAGCAGAAAAGTGAATTACCCTTCTACTCCGGCACTTCTTAATTTAATATCTCCGATGAGTGGCTTTGGCTCTGGATCGGGCCAGAGTGCGCACATTCGTGCTGTGTCACAAAACATTAGACACTGTCGCTGTTATTCATTTCTGTATGGTAATTGTGACACACCTCTTAGTCGGGGCACCGGGGGACATCTGTCTGCAGACTTTCTATTTTGGGTGTTTTATTGGAGGAATCATCATCCACTGATGTATATTTAGGCCTTTATTTTTTTTTTTTAGAGCAACCGCAGAGGAATATGTAGCGGCTGATTGAATAAAGGGCATGAATATTTCCATTTCTAATCTGTTTTGTCTTCATTTTCATTTCCCCAGGAAGGAACTTATACTCCGGGGTCATAAACAATATAAGAGCTGATGAAAGGAAGTGGATTTGAACTTTACTCACCGCGCCGACGGGCGCACCGCCGCCGTTTGGAGGCGTCTGACCGTAGAACCAGCGGATCTCAGCATCCACCATCAAACCCATCGGCCGCCACCATCAAACCCATTTTTACAGTTTCACTTATAAAGATGGCGTTGAGCTCGCGGACGGAGGTTGGTGCCGATGTCGGCGGGTGCTGAGTGCTGCTGGATCTGCAGGACTTCCCATAACCCGACTCCACATAGCAATTGGCAGGCAAACAGCTGCTTGGTCTAAGCGGGCTGCATATCAATGGCTGTAATTAATTGGATTAATGGAGAGGGTTCTGGGATTTGGGGAGAGGCTGGAGGAAGCATTTCAGCGGAAACAGAATTGCTGTCCCCGAGGGCGGGTGGGGGGGGATCATGAGGGAGCTGGGAGGGGGCACACAACTGAATATGGATGAGGAAAAATTGAGTTAAAACAGAGGAGACCGTGGCATTCATTAGACCGCCCACCTTCTGAAGTAGCTGCTTAATATGCACGCTATTACTATGCAAATCAGTGATAATGAAACTCTGAGGATTTTTTTTTAATCAGAGGGAGAACAAGCAGATGTTGGGGGGGGGGGGGCTTGGAAAGAAGTGCCGCGAGTAGTTTAGTCTTCATACGCGGGTGCCCGTGCGACTAGGTGGGAGTGCAGACAAGCCAGAGCGACTGTAAAGGGTTGGAAGAGGAGCAAAATCCTGCAAACACTTCTTTCAAGCAGTTATTACCGACATGCGCCGAGGGAGAACACAGGTTACACACAAATGAGCTGCTATCGGGGGGGGGGAGGGCTCACTCAAACTGTTTAATCTTCTCTGCAGGAGTTGCATTAAGAAATCAAAATTAAGAGCAGGTTATTTATGGCAGAGATTTAGGCGGCTCCCCTGGGGAGAGATAAAGGCTGATCCACTCGTACCCCAAACTATCAGGTCCCAGCGGCGCCTCGCTCCCACTCAACATACATCAGCTGTGCTGGAAGCTCTGAGCGTCTATGAGCATCTATGAGCGTCTATGAGCATCTATGAGCGTCTATGAGCGTCTATGAGCATCTATGAGCATCTATGAGCATCTATGAGCATCTGCCACAATTAAGGTGTGTGTTTGAGGTGTCACACGTGTGTCCCAGAACCACTGTATGCTCTCTTAAAGACTTCCCATGATGCTCTTCCACCAGCCGCACTTGTGCCTCCTTGAATGGATGGATGGATGGATGGATGGATGGATGGATGGATGGATGATGGATGGATGGATGGATGGATGGATGGATGGATGGATGGATGGGGCCATCAGCCATCAGCAGCTGTAGCCACCCTTCAGCGCTGAGTGGGAGCCAGATGTTGGCGCTTTATCCTGTTTCACGACTTAACGTTGCCTTTTATATATCCAGCTGTGCAGTGATGTATGATGTCATATATGATGTCACATAGAAGAATCGAGCACGTGATGTTCCAGGGTCTCAGGCCAATTCAACCTCGTTTAACCCCGCTCTCATCCCGTCTCACGTCTGGTCGGAACAATCCCAATAACTGACAAAGGTAGTGGTGGCGGTCCACATCTGTGGGGATCTCCATCATTTTGGGCCTCTCATTGTTCTACTCGCCGCCTCTTTGATAGCAATTACAAATCTGCTAACGTGGAGCTTCGAGTGCTGATTGAGACAAATCAAACCAGAGACCATGCGTGATTTTTATCTGGTAGAAATCAATACCAGAGCGGAGAAGGTGCTGCGTTCTCCTGGCTGGACTCTTTCAGCAGGTCACATGTGGAGGCACGAGACCAAGGAAGGAAGGAAGGAAGGACAAAGAGAGAGTAAACAAATTAGCGCGTCAGCCCTGAGCCTCAATAGATGTTGTTATTAGTTGAGGAATGTCAAGCGGCTGCTCGCTGGTAGGCCATATAGAATATTAGAGGAGTGAATCTCCGTCCTGGTTGACTCCCCGTGGCACAGTAATCACAACAAGCTAATGGCTCCCCATACATCAGCTGTGCTCCAGTCCTCTATCCTGCAGCCAGCCTGGAATTTGATCTCAGCCTTGATAATGAGAACGGTGATGATGATGAGGCCGCTGACTGATGAGGATGATGGTGTCCCTTGTTAGTGCCTCTCCTGCCTAATTAGAGCTGCTTATTAGGAGGCTGGATGGGAGCTGCTGTTGCTGGATGAGGCTCCAACAGGTCCGGAATCAGCCCTGCCTCTCTGCTCCGGTGGAGCCTCTCTGGGGCGGAGCCAGCGGCCCGTGGGGACTGGAGGCTGACACCTCCCTCCATCATCCCTCCCTCCACCCATCCACCATCCATCCATCCATCCATCCCTCCCTCCTCCATCCACCCATCATTCATCCATCCATCCATGCATCCATCCATCCATCCATCCATCATGTATCCATCCACCCATCATTCATCCACCCATCATTCATCCATCCCTCCATCCATCCATCCATCCATCCATCCAGCATCCATCCATCCATCCACCCATCATCCCTCCATCCAGCATCCCTCCATCATCCCTCCCTCCACCCATCCATCCATCCATCCATCCATCCATCCCTCCCTCCCTCCATCCACCCATCATTCATCCATCCATCCATCCATCCATCCACCATCCATCCATCATGTATCCATCCATCCATCATTCATCCACCCATCATTCATCCATCCCTCCATCCATCCATCCATCCATCCATCCATCCATCCATCCATCCATCCATCCATCCATCCATCCATCCATCATCCATCCATCCATCCATCCATGCATTATCACTCCTTCTAAGTTGGATAAATGGATGAATAAATCTCAAAAATCTGCTTCCACAAGGACACATTGAAGACATGATCAGTTGATCAGAACTCCAATCCAATATTATTTATTGTTATTCATCTAACTTCTATTCCAATCAAATCTCTGTCAGACCCCTGAACAACCAACTGTGCCCTTTACTGGGAAGAAACCTTGAACGGGACCCTGCACATCAATAGGTGGGAGTAAACAGGCTCAGACATACATAGAGTTGTTATCCTGAAGATGATAACCAGAACCTGAGCTGCCAATCAGCAGGTATGTCTGTTATTATGGGATTGGCGAGAGAGAGAGAGAGAGAGAGAGAGAGAGAGAGAGAGAGAGAGAGAGAGAGAGAGAGAGAGAGAGACATAAAGAAAAGCACAAGCCACCACCACAGCTCTGTAATAAACCTTGCATCTTAAATATTTACCAGACACAAAGAAATTGAGACTTCAATAGCATTAAAGAGATGAATAACTATAATAGAAATAAACATCAATAAAATACCTGCCTGGAAGTTTCTCCACTTTCTATTTTTCCCTGACTGACAGTGTGAGGAAAAAGGATTGGTCCAAATGTTAAACCCTGTGGAACTCCATGGCTAACCCTCCCACAGACCCAGCCATTCATATTCATACTGAAGACATCACACCCATGAAGGAACACAAATGGAATCATATAGCAGACAAGCGTGTGCTAAACTAACCAAAATATGTCTAGGCTTTCTCTCCATCAGCCTCTGCCGGGATGGCTTTCCAACATTCCAGAAGGAATTCCCAGAGGTGCCGAACTGGCTTTTTTGCCTTCACTTTGTGGTCCAACTCATCCCAAACCATCTCAATTGGGTTTAGGTCAGATGATGTGGAGGCCAGGACATCTGACGCACATCACTCCTCGCTGGTCTGATAGCTCTTCCACAGCCTAGAGGAGAATTTGGTGCTGGTCCAACTATGGGATGGCGAGTGGCTGAAGAGTGGAGAGTGCTGTGGCACGTTGTTGGTGAGGTGTGACCCCAATTTTGGGACTTCGTCACCAAGCGTGTCACTGGCACAGCACCACCACACCTCCTCCTTCATGCTTGACAGGAGGAGTAGAAACCATCCACGCATCTTTTCTGTGTGCGGCATGTTGGACAAAACCCAAAATAACCTTCTTGACCAAGACGATCCTGGTTTACTTGTTCCTCAACAGTGGTCCTCATCGCAGAACAGACCTCATGAACGCCAATAAAGAGGAACCTGTCTGAGAGGTGATCTTCTCCAACCACATTTCAATGTTCAATCAGCTCCTGCAATTAAGAACTCATTACTGTTTGTATGAGCTCATAACCTTCCAGGAATTAGGACCTATATGGCCTTTAAAGTAGCCATGGGATCATGGGATCTCCACATCCTCTTTACCTCCGTTATCAGAAACTGTCTTTCTTTTAAACCAAGTTTGAACGTTGCCCAATGGCACAAGTGTAATAAAAGACCAGAGTATGCTAATAGGTAATAAAGGCGATTTTATTTTTCCACTGACGAGAGGCTCGAGTTTATCTTTTATCTTTCCTTCTCATCGTTTAACCTTTTACCTAAAACTCAAATGATGTCCACTTGTTCTTAATGGAGGTGCAGATAAAAAGCTGGTCAGCTCATCTCCAGGAGAAGAGCAGGAGTCAGCGATATTCTTATTACGCTCGGAGAACGAAGCATTCAGCTCCGACGCCGATAACGAGGGCTTTGACTGCGTCTCGTGACAGTGAGACGAGCACAAGCGGCCAAGCCATCCTCTATATTCAAACTGTGAAGGTCAGAGAGGATAAATGCTGCTGCGCTCCATTGGCCCACAGGGATTTCTCCCTGAGCCTGTATGTGAGGAAAGTGTGTGTCAGGTACTTGAAGGAACATATAAAATCATCACACTGCACAGTGCCCAGATATTATACGGAGCCGCTCTTGCTCACATTTTCCTCCATCACCAGCTCCAACACTCACAAGCCAACGGCCATGGAAAATAATGCATTTCAGTGGAGTTCTCAGTGGCATTAAGCCAAACCAAATACCATTTCGACTGTACGCTGCTTCCTGCATCCTCTGCCACCGAGGTCACGGCAGAGGATGATTCCAAGCGAAGCAGCACTTCGCCTGGAAAATGCTTCATAGTAGCAGCAGTAGTGGTAGTGGTGGTGGTGGTGGTGGTGGTAGTTAGTACTTGTAATATTATGTCATATTGCATGACAAAAGTAACAAGAGCTATAACAGTAATAAGCTAAAAGTTAACGAAACTCCCGGTATCACTTGTGTTCGTCCAACAAGAGAACCAGACAAAATGCCGAGATAGCAGGATACAGCGTTTTCCCCTGTGGAGCATCCAAACGTTAGCGACTCTGTAATTCAATCCTAATATCAGTCAGGCGAACGTGAGGCTGAGTTGCTGTTTTCCTGCAACAGATGCGATTTAAAGAATCCACATTTCCCTCTCAGATCAAAGGCACAGTGATTCCGACTCATTGGTGTCGTGATGGTGGAATTCGTTATTCCCATGTATTCCAGACTGTGCTGCTTCTTTATGCTCTTCATATTTATCAATATGGGTAAACAGATGCTGCTATTTGTCTCCTGCGTTAAACCCGATTTTGCAGTTATTCCTGCAGGTTCGGGGCATTTTCATGGTGTTGTCAGGAACATGAAATCTCTTTGGACGTGTCTTGGTCCTCTTTGTTTGCGTCTGGTCTTGGCGTGACGGGGCCGGAAGGACCGGTCGGAGCGGAGCGGGCTGATGTTGGCTGGCCGCTGGGCACGTGGTCCAGTCGCATCCCATTGCCATCACACAGCGGCTTTGGCCCGATTCTGACAGGCGCTCTTGTTCAGTCTCGTGCCTGGTTCCCATCCCCCCTCTTCCCTCGGTAACGCCACCTCCTCGACCGCCTCGGCGCGGCGATATGTGGATGTGCGTTCTGGTAATTCTTTGGAACTAATTTGCTGCTCATTTTAAAACATTCCAACCAATTATTGTAGCTGTAATACCCAAATGACTCTGAACGGTTACACACAAAGCTACAGACTGTGAGCATTATCCTGAGTGATATGCAGGTGCTTCACAGCTCCAATTTCACACCAGCCAAAAACTATTTACATCCACTCAAGCTTGTTTTCCTCTCCGCATGGAGGAAGCGTGGACCTCCTCGATATCTATTCTGCTTCAATTAGCAACAGATGCCTCCTTGCTGAGCGCTAACCCTAATTGTACGTGATGAGCAAAGCTAATCGCCTGGTGCCGCCTGACCTTCCTTCAGCCGGGAGCAAAAACTTTTCCAGCTTTGTTGAAACCCATCCGAGCCCGGCCGCGCCGTGCCGCCCAGTATTGGATAGAATGTTTAAACTGACACTGAGCAGTTCTATCAAAAAAAAAAGGAGAGAGCTGTGACCACCGTTAGCGAGAAGAGCTTGTTTGTTTTAGCGTTGGAAGGAAGCAAAATGGGGACTTCTGGTGCAGATGTGGCACCTCAGGCCAGATAGTGTGCCGCCGCCTCCGATACTCCTTCACACAGCAGGAAGCTTGGAGCGAGACGCTGCTGCCGCTTCTGCTGCGATTGGCTCATTTTTATGGTTTTTTTCTGCTTGCAAAAAGAAATTGCTGCAAGATATTGACACCGCTAATGTGCTGGTGTTAGTTTAGGACCTTCAATATTCAGGCTGAACACCGTTGCCTGGGGTGCTGTTAAGTAATAATTAAAACGGTTCCGTTGAGAATGACCCCAGCCCAGCTGCCTTCGGGCTAGAGGCGGAGAACATCCTGGACAAGTGGACAGCTGATGGCAGGGCTAACATATAGAGCTCTGCATTCACAGAAACATCAAAATGCATCTTTTTGGATCCTTGAAGCCCGAGTAGCTGGACAGAACCCACACAGACGGGCCAGGATCCAAAGGAGATTCAAACCAAAGACCTTCCTGCTGTGAATTGACTATCATAACTTTTCTTTTTTCCTGTTGGCTTGAATATTTAAATTTAAAGTTGCAGAAAAGTAAAACACTCTTGTGAATTTCAGGTACCTGTGCTGGAATAAGCGCATGCGGCTTCATCAGTGTTAAAGATATTAAAGGGTGCGTCCAAAATGTGATCTTGTGAGGCCATTTTCACTAAAAACGTTGCCTCTTTAAAACTGCAACTTTGGGCTGAAGCGGAGCAAAAATAGCGCCATCAGGCCCGAGTAAAAGCCTGGGATTCTTCTTACTGCATCCTTTTTTATTTACCAAAGACAATGACTTGCAGATGATTTTGTCCCCCTCAAAAATGTGCAAGCTAGCAAGCAGCTAAACAAGCATAAATCATGTTAATTAGCATTGCAGCTGCGGTGCCGTCCTGTTGATGCTTCAGTGGCTTCGGTGAGATAAGAAATCCTCCTGCCACGGTGTAAATACAAACAGCAGACCAAGACCGAACAGCAAAGACCAATTAGTGTTTTGCGTAGATAATTTAGGCTGAGATTAATTATACACTTGAGGATCTGAAAATAAACACTCGGTTCCAACCTATCTTAATCAAAGATGCAAAAGAAGCAAAATAAATCCTTTTTAAAAACCTAGATTAGTTTTCCTGAACCATAAAGTTAACTGAGAAATGCCCAAACAGTAAAAAACGGGAATCTCAACGTCTGTTTTTAGCGTCGTCTGGAAGAAAAAGGAAGGGATCTTTAACACTATACTTCTTATATAAACTTTGCATATTTCGGTCACTTCCTGAACTTCTACCGATATCAGACACTTTGCGTTTGCATCCAGCTGTTTACGAACAACTCCAGCAGAAGCTGAAGGAGTCAGAGCTGGAAAAAATAGCATTTTTGAAGGATTTCTGCATGAACGACATCTTCACAAATGCTGCTACAGCAGGATCTCCAGCTAGCTAGTCAAGCTTCCATGATGGTTTTCTTTATGCGTGCACGTTGGCCGCGCTGTAACCCGTCCCAATAAGGACGGTGTCTCCGAGCCGAGACTTCTCCACGCGTTGCTGTTGCAGTAAAACCTTTAAAGCCTGTTAATTCGGGCTGTTGGAATCACTTGCTGTGACATCAAAGCCTGACAATAAACCATAGCTGCAAGATGATTTCTGGTCAAAGCGGCGCCAAATACCAAAGTCTGTTTATCAGTGAGGCCGTTGCCAAAAACCACAGAAACTCGAATCTTGACGAAAAATATGGATTTCATTTATTCTTTTAAAAGAGTACCACCCACGTGACATCATGTTTTCCCTCAACAACTGCGTCTTTTAGGACTTTTCTTGGACGTCGCACTAAGACTGGTGAAGCAATTCGGGATTAGCTCCTAATGGCCGCAGTCCCAGTTGTGGTGATTGAGTCACAATTAAGTCATAATGATTTAAAAAAATAAAAATAAAGTTTGCAAGAAGAAACTGAGATAAAGAGTCGATCATCTGCTGCTTCTGGTGGGTGTTCTCAGCTGTGGAGAGGCTTGTGTCGGCACCAGGTCCACCGCTGTCCGCCACACCGACCACGGCCGGTCAGGTGGCCACTGCAGCCGTTAGCATAACGCCGTGTGCTCGGAGGAGATTTCAGTGCTTACAAAAAGGCAGCGATGGGAGCGAAACGGTTCTGGGAATTCTACCCTGGGAAACTCACGAGGAACTCTCGCTTGTTGAAGGTCGTTAAACTCAAATGGTTGTAAGCAGTCGTCTCAAAGGGTTGAGCAATTCCTCGCTACTTTTCTAGATGGCTATCAGATGTGTACATCACATGCTTCAGCAGAAGAAGGAGAAGAAGGCGGTATGTTGAGCCCACTCGGGCCCCCCACCATGTGTTGATGACATCATTATCTGGTCATAATGCATATGAACTCCATGTGTTTGTGGGAATGGACCAAAAACGGAGGGGCTTTGGAGGCTCCGCAGGAAAAATGCCAGGCGCGTACGCAACATGTTGTTTGGTGCTTTGAAGTGAAATGCTTTTGCTCTGCTTTCGCTCATTTTTATTTTGCACATTTTGTGAGATCATTTCTTTTTCACATCTGCATAAAGAAGCTCGAGCAGACTCTGGGATGAACCCAACAAGTTCTGTGGACTAAAAAAAACCTCCAACATATATTCAACCAGCCATTTTGGAGCCTCTCCAGCATCGCTTTGTCTCTGGGAAGAACGGAAATCTGGTCGCCGGGAGCTCGGAAGCTCCTCCGGGACACAAATGAAAGTAAAGGTCAGTTCGACAGTACGATTTAGAATTTCGAGAGAAGCAATCGGGTTCCTTCCCAGGTAGGTTCACACCAGTGTGTTTGATGGACGGTAGGTGGCCCACAGTGAGCAGACCTTCTCACGGTCCTCTAATGAGACCAGTCGTTGGGGAGGAAAGACCTCACAATTGACGGCTTCGCGTCCTCGTGTACTCTAAACCAGGATTCTAAACAAAGGTTCCTGTAATGTCTAAGCTTAGTGATGATCACGGCCCAGTTTGATGTGTAAAGCCTACAGTAAATGCTAATCTGGGCCTGAACTCAAAGAAGCAGGAATAAAAGTGATCTCCTCATGCCAGTGATGGCTGTAATATTTCTCTAAAAGTCCCCTTTGAGTTCTGCCCGTGGTGGTTCCTCTGCTCTAAAAATGTCAGTCACGCTGAAGAGGTTAGGCCCGGCTCTTTAAGAGCGCTGATGGAATATTACACAAAGAGTCGGAACTGTATCTGATCCCAGCGCCGCGCGTTCGGAAGAGCATCCCGTTCCAATCTGGCCTCTCTCTGTCACCTCATTAAAAATACAAAGAGAGTAAAAGAAGGGCCGGTCGCGAGCAATCTGTGCTAAAGCTGCCAGTGAATGTGGCGCATTAATATCATTTAATGGCGTTTCATCTGAAAACCCACATTAGAGTCAGATTTAGTAATCTGGGCTTGCCCATGCTCATCTCTGCGATGTCATTATGCTAAACTGACCTTTACTGCCAGATTAGGAGGGGTGAAGGGAATAGAGGGAAGCTTTAGGGAGGGAATTACCAAGAAATGGGAAAAAAAGGTGCGTTTGGCATGAGGGTAATAAAGCATTCAGTAGCTTGTGTGCAATCCAGGGTGCCAAAAGGACTCTTTGTGGCTCGATCGGCTCACCGCCGTGTCTTTAAATGAAAGCTCTTTCAGGAATTCCTGGTGTCTGCGTCTCTACGTCAACACCTTAAGAAGCTTCGCCACAAAAAAGAAACACAATATGCAGCCGGGTCCTTTTAAATCCACCCGGCTTCCCTTTGTTTCGCCTCTTTGAGTCCCCTGGCTCTCCCTACGGACCCGTGGGTGTTCTCTTCACATTTGGACCACATCTATCAACATTACCTGAGTGTGCTGCTCTTCACACTGCGCTGAGATGAGGAGCAGCACGCTCAGCAGTCCCATGCTATCAGCGTTGTCAAACACACTTGGATAGAACTCCCATTGCAGCAGGATTGTTTTTATCTTAGGAATGCCCCCCTGTCCTGATGAGGGCAGGTATTTAACACCCCCCAGTTTACCTGGCCACCCCTGACCGCTCCGTGCTGCTGCCGCCCTTTGCGTTTGCTGTTCGTGCCGCTTCGCCTTCTGCTGCTCTGTGCCGCTCTGCTGCCCTTCAGAGCTCAATCCCACCACCTCCGTCCCTGTGGGGGGTGGGGGGGTGGGGGGGTGGGGGGGTGGGGGTGGGGGGCAGACCAAAATCAGGGAATCGTTACATTGAGCCTGACTCTAAACCTGCGTGATGGTCGGCATTTGCATTTGGAGACATAACAAGAGGACTGGATGGAATCGTCGCCACCCAGGAAGAGCTAAACCAGTAGTTTGAAAATGGCCTGGACACCACTCAAGAGAAGGACGCCGTCCAGGAAGGAGGGGTGTCAATGTCTACGTCAACCATGAAGAGAAGACTTCCCAAATCCAGAGGGTTCGGCAGAAGGTGCCAATGATCAGCATCAAAAACCAGAGAGGCCAGATTAGACGTCTCCAAAAAGCTCCTTCAGAAACCAGCCTGGTTCTGGAACAGCATCTCTGGACTGATGGACCTAGGGTGGACCTGTTCCAGCGTGGAGGGGAGAAGAAGGTGAGGTGGAGGCCTGAGAAGGCCCCTGAAGGTTGTGGAGATCTGACCTCTGCTCACATGGGACAGAACTTCCCATCTCAGATGTGGAGACCCAGAACAACCCAGGAGGGTTTTTTAAGGTGCAGAATATTCTGTCACCAGCTCTGAACCTGACCAAGCAAGTATTTCTCTACCTAAAGACGTCGCTGACAGCAGAACGACCTGAGGACGCCTGCTGGGGGGGCAAACCGGCCCTGGGCGGTGTCCACGGGCTCCAGACGGCAGGTAGTCGGCGCCGTTCTCATCAGTCTTAATAATCAACATGATATTCACGGTACTGAGACGAGAAGACTCCGTTCCCAAATGTTTGATGGGTTGTTTTTGTTCAGTGCCTTAAATTAAATCAAATGTCAAAATCATGAAGATTATCTCACTGTCCAAATATTTCTGGGCCTATCTGCCCTTTTTGGATGTTTGGCCTCGTTTATTGGGCATTTCTGTCCTGTCTCCACCTTCTGCCTGACGCGCACCGGTCCGTCTTTGGTCCACGACCTTTGACCTAACAATCAAAGGCAATCAGAATGCCGAGCTTGTTTCTTTTTCTACCTTCCAAAAATCATGATGCATTCGAACTTTCTTGCTACTTTAGTATCTAAAGAGGCGAATCTGCGTGAAATGACAACATGCTTCTTGTCAATGAGCCCTAGACGTCCCCTCCGTCCCACCATGGAGCCATTCTAGTGTTTTAACGTCTAATACGGAGTCGACTGTAAGTCGTCCCGGCTCTTAATAACCCTCAGTTGAATGTTGAAGTTGTTCTCATTCATATTGATTATTGTAGCAATCTTCAATATTCAGGGATGTAAAAGAAGATGGATAGAGCCATCGACCGCAGTCGCAGCTTCGCCTCTCAATCCATCACTATCGGCTGCAAACTGGGTCAAAGAGTTTGGTGCACAATAAACCCAGAGTGTTTCACAGCTATAGTGAGTTATGGACTGGTGCTGAACTGGTGGATCCCCCCTTTGCTTTTCTCTCCACCAGGAAGCAGAAAGTGTGGGACCAGACGGAGCTTCGACACGTCTCCGGCTACATTCAGGCTGCATGGAAGCAGAAACAGCCTTAGACAAATTAATTAATTAAAATGTTGCTGACTACCAATAATTATTGAGAGATGCATTAAAAGTGTCAGGTGGCACTAGTGATACATGCCTGCTGCTTCAGCGAGAGCTTTACCCCTGAACGCATCACTTCTGCAG